>NC_047676.1:35952848-36253607 GCF_011762505.2 Arvicanthis niloticus | reverse complement strand
AGAGGCAGAGGCAGGGCAAACATCAGGGCCTTTTTCTTGCTGTCTTTGATGGTTTGTAGCATTTGAAACTGGTGCCCCACCCTCCATGAACTGCCTTACTCTATTGGCTCCAGTGGACCAGCCTTCTTGGTTAGTTTCCTGATTCACTGATTAATCCTTTGTTTCCTGCTCTGGCAATCCTCTCTGTTTCTTTGTTCAATCACTGACACTTCCAAGTTTCAGTCTTTGGCCCTCAGTCCTTTTTTTTTGTGTGTACTCCCTTCTCAACTGTGTCCGTGACTTTTAAAGATACATTTCGAGATCTTTCTCTTTTAAGTTTTGGCACCATGTATACGTAATTTGTGACATTTTTCCCTCTTGGACTCTCTGTTGTAACTGAAAATTCACAAATATCTCCACTTTGTAACTCTCCATCAGTGTGCTTACTTTTAAATGAAGGTGAGATGTTGTTTTAATACATGTCTATGTTTGACATATTCTACATATTCAGTCAAAATTTGAACAGTCAAAATTCAAAATTTATTGGTTTTTAACTATACTATTTCTAGCTAGACACATGGCTCTGATAGAATTGTTTAAATAAAATAACTCTTCAAAATCAGTGCCAAGAAGTTTCTTATCTTCCCTGTTAAGGTGTCTGCCTTCCACCCTATCAGTCGTGATATATTCTGTTTCCTACCAAGGCAATTTTTAGCTCTTCAACCTGGGCTCAAGGTCCCAACCTACCTGTCCTCACAACTACTCTCTGTTTTTCTATGTATAGCTTTGTCATTGAATGAAAGATGTTTTCTTGATTTCTTTCATCAGAGAGCACAGTACATTCATTGATGGTTGACGTGCCTGGCATCTTCCCTCGTTCTTTCCTCGTGAATCTCAGGATTACCTTTCAAATCTCACTTCCAAATAATAAGGGAGCTTTATAAACACAGCCTCTGAGTTTGCTCACTGTTTAATAAGAGGTAGAGGAAAGTCTCTTGAAGCAGGAGACATATTTAATAGAATGTTGTACCCATTATTGTAGAGTAATGTACATAAATTGTTGATAACTAATAGTAAATAGAAGAATTTCCTCAAATTCTTAACCATTCACATTATTTCAGGACCCTACCTGGTCATTTGAAAATGGATAGTGCACTCTCTTACCTTGCTCTCTGTTAGTTGTTGTTAGACGTCCGACTGCAGTTCAGAACAGACCATTCCAGACCACATGGTTCCAAGGTGGGGGAGGTTTATTCAGGAGATAGGGCAAAGATGGGGAGAAGAAGATGGAAGAAGAGAGAGGAAGAAGAGGAATAGAGGCTGGCCATGACCACCCCCATAGAGAGAGAGGAAGAGAGGGGGGAGGGGACAGATAAGCAAGAGGGTAAGTGGGTAAGAGATTAAGAGAGAGAGGAGGGAGCAAGCAGCCCCTTTTATAGTGGACCAGGCCTACCTGGCTATTGCCAGGTAACTGTGGAAGTGGAGTTTAGACAGAATACTAACACTCTCGCTCTGTCCTCTTGTCCTCTTCCCCTCTTTCCCCATTCCCTCCCCCCCTCTCTCCATGTGCTCATGGCAGGCCTTTACTCTCTCTCTCTCTCTCTCTACTCTACTTTACTCTCTCTCTCTCCTCTCTCTCTCTCTCTCTTCTCTCTCTCTCTCTCTCCTCTCTCTCTCTCCACTATCCTCCCAACTCCCCTCCCCATGCCCTGAATAAACTCTATTCTATACAAAACAGAAGGAGAAAGAAAGAAAGTAAGTAAGTAAGAAAGAAAGAAAGAAAGAGAGAAAGGAAGGAAGGAAGAAGAAAATGTATAGTGCACGTCAAAACTTAAGGATAAATGACATTTCCTTCTCTTTTTATATTATGAGCTCTCATGAAAAGAGAATAAACATCAAATCATTGATTTTTTGATTAAGGGGAATAATTTCACAGGTCTGGCTCTAAGTTTATTCTAATTTATTAACAGGAAACACCTGAAACTAGTTGCTGTCTGGCTTATAGAGTATGGCTTTTTCCTTCTTTCCATTTAAAAAGAGAAGTAATTTTGGTAGATATTATATTCACTTATTCACTTATATTTAGAAATATAGTATTCTTTGTTTACATGGTTGGCTGAAATTCTTTAATTAAAAGTGATTTTAATTTAGAAACTTAAGACATTATGAATTAAATGAGTTATAGATGAAGGAAAATGCGTGTATTATACTCTGGGTGTTCTATAAGCTATGGAAAATCTCCTCAGTATAATCTTAATATATTCATTAAACTGAAACTTCTTTTGTTGAATTATAGGAGTGAATTTTTACATTGTGGTTGTTGCTGAGGATTTTGTTTTCTCCCAGGCTTTTCACATTAAGCTTCTTAATCTCTTAGACTTTTCAGGCACTCACTGTATTAAGGAGTTTATCTTTCAGATATCACAAAAGGAATTGAAATTTGTATTTTGTTTAAATTTTTAGTAATGTAGGAGTATTTCTGGCAATTGCTACAGGTTGTTTCTGGGAAATGAGACTATGAATAATGAAGCTGGTACAGCTGACAACTGTGGACTCACATCCTAGTTACCACACCTGTAACAGAATCTGCTGGGGTATCTGTATGAGGACACCTGTAACAGATCTGCTGCAGTATCTATCTGCATGAGGATGATGCATAATCTTGCTGCTCAACAGAATGGCAACACGTTTGTAATTTCTCAGGATTTCCAACCTACACTTGGTGAGAACATTCTATATGCACACAGTGATGTGTATTTCCTGATATTTGATAATAATACATTTGAATATAAAAAAGTGGCAAGGAAATCTGAGCCTTAAGTCACAGTCATTTGATAGATATGATATAAGAGAATCTTCTATTAAGAAAATACCTAGAAAATTAATTAACTACACAAATGTACTCAAAAAAATTGAAACAGCTTTATTAGATTATTTTACACAAATTTTTTTTCAAATCTACTCTTTCTTTCTATTTCTACTAACTCACATAGGAATGAGCATTGCTAACAACTTACAGTGCATTTTATTATTTTCAATTATTTTTATTATTTGTAGACTTATACATCCTGGTACATATGTAACACCACTGTATTTTTTTAGGGGTCTATAAGGATATAATTCCAATAATACAAGGCAGTAAAAGTGGTTGTTTTAGTATTTCTACTAATGTGATAACATGTCATGGACAAAAGCCAGTGAACACGAATGAACTTACTTCTTATACTTCCAGGTCCATCCTTCACTGATGGGAAATTTACTTGAAATGGTACTTCTCTCTGAAGACTACTCACAGAATGTTGCCACTGGCTTTTTCTTTCATAGACCTGTGCTCTCACGTCCGGTATAGCTGTTTTCACTGGATTTGACATTTTTTTTTTTTTTTTTTTTTTTTGGAAAGAGGAGTCTTATAAAACCAGACTCAAGAGGCTCACAAAAACTCACAAGACAAACAAGACTACTCCTTGACATGAAGGAAGTAGTGACAGCTACTGAACTTTCTGAGAGCATTTGAGGTTGTACCTGCCTGAGATGGTTCAACGGACTTTAGCACAGAAGACAGTCTGAGTTATAATCCACACTGAGGGAAGCTTGATAATGATGCAAAGCCCAAGTCACCCAAGTGCCTGCAAACCCATTAAAGTTAGGCAGAATCTCTTCTTTGGGGTGTTGTTGCCATCTCTATCAGAGTAAATTGAAATAAACTTCTCTGGAAGAGTTATGTAATACTTTACACCTTATCGTGGACATAACACGATAAAAAAAAAAAATGAGTTTAGAAACAGACAGGCCCTTGATGTGAGTGACAATATATTTAAGCGGGTCACTCCCAAAGTTGATGCCCATACATACTTCACCTACATGGCATGAAATGGCGCACACCCTCATTCTAGTAGCAGTTGTAGAACACACTCGTAATAGGATTAAAAGGCTGAGCCTATACCAATTTAAATAATGATATTTGGATAGAATGGAAACCAAAGAGATGTGCACCCTCTTTATTCTACACTATGGAACAAAATCCCCCTTACTGGAACACCCTTTAAACATGTAAGAAACTCTTTCTTTGAAGAAAGTCTTTCATGTTCTACATTTTGATAATTTGTATTAGTGTTGTTCAAATTATAAATGATTTTGTTTGTACATTTAAATATATTTGTCATAAATTTACTTTTGCTTTCTTAAGTGTTTATACGTGTGCCTATTTGTGGGTATGTGCACATGCCCTCTGAGGCCAGAACAGGAAGTTAGAAATCACCTGAATCTGGAGTTCTGGATGAATCTGCCAGATGTAAGATGCTGGGAACCTAATTTGGGTCATTTGGAAGACCAGAATACTGTACTTACCTACCTAGCTATTGTTCCAACCCTTTAAGCTAACATCCATAAAAGGCTTTGTTTTTGTTATTTTTGTGCACCTCACCCCGGCTGTTGTTGTCGTAGTAACTGTTCTAGTGCTCTGACAAGGCACCATGACCAAGGGGAATATTAAAAAGAAGCCATTTAGTTTCAGAGGGTTAGTCTGTTAACATCATAGTAGAGAGCATGGCAGTATGCAGGCAGGTGTGGTTTTGGAGCAGTAGCTGAGAGCTTTACATCCTGATCCACAGGCAAAGAGAGAGACTGGGCCTGGTGTTGGCTTTTGAAGACTCAAAATCCGGTCTCAGCTGCACACTTCCTCCAACAAGAACAGACCTCCTCAAAGACCACGCATCTTAATCTTTCTATAGAGTTATCAATTAGAAACTAAGCACGCAAACATGTGAGCCTGTGGAGGGCGTTGTTATTTAAACCACCACAATAGTCTTTTTTTTGAACATAGTTTCATAGAAGAGAATAAAATGTGTTAGGATTTAAGCTGTTTTCATGTACAATGTTCAAGTTTGCTTTTCGGGTGCTGGGATAAAACTTGACCGCAAGCAATCAGGAAGGATTTATTTGATATTGTACATTTTTCCTAAGAGAAGTGTATATATTCATAGTCTCCCAGATTTTCAGAACTACTATGGGTACTGAAGAGAGTAGCCCAAGTGTTCTGCACCTGAGAGATGAAGCAAAGGCATGGAATATGAGTCTCATATGCCCCACGTTTGTTTCTTACTCTTCATTGAATGAAGTCATCTACTTCTACATCCCAAACCTGTTAGTGATAGAATAGTTTTGGCCAGTCTCAGAGCCTTAGGGCTTACATATTTCCAGATGTTCTGATTGTTTCAACAACTGCCTCTCAAGTGAGCATTCCCGCTGCAGTTGCTGCTGCCCTTCTGCTTCCTGTAAGAATGTGCAGATCTTTCTCAGAGGGACACATTTACAGCCACTCAGGCCTTTTCGGTTGTTCCTTATATATTTGTACAAAATGTAAAGAAGTATATGCTTAAACAAAGCCCAGGCAGATCAACCATGTTATTGTTAAAAGTTTTTACATATATAAAAATCTCCAGTGATTGTATCAGGTCATGTTTGCATAGCCTAGACTCAGTGACTTATTATGGCAAGCACACACATGCTATGACTACTATATTAATAATGATCTTATTGTCTATCCCATCAAATTTAGTTATCCACGCTGGCTTTTAATAGTCACTGGTGTTTACAGTCCATCATCATAAGGTTCAGTTTAGATTTATTGGAGGAAGGGGTGTTGCCAGCAGTGCCATTGACAACACATATAAGCATTTATATACCTCCCTTATCAGATGCCTCATGTACATTAAAGAGGTGTTAAACAATCTTGTCTTCTCAATTTAACTTAAGAATATATTTTATTAACCTAAGTGATGCATGAGTTTTTTTTATGTTTTATGTTTTATATGTTTTAATCTTTTCTGGAGTTTCTCAGATTTATTATGCAAATCTTCGTGTGCCTTCTTTTACTCTCCTCGATTATACTCATTTCATCTTTATTTTGGCAATCACAAATCAGAATTGTCCGAGAACTGAAGATGCTTAAGTGATTTCAGGACCAAATATATGTATGTATATGTATATGTATGTATGTATGTATGTATGTATGAATATATATATTCAAAAGTCATGTGTCAGGATTAATAGTGTAAGCATAGGAACAAAAGCAGATAGGAGACATATAAGATATGCTATTAAGTGCCAGGCTTATGAGATTCAAAATTAGGGCTTTTTTAAAAATCATGCATAGACAATTCAGATCAGGAAGGACTACAAATTGAGAGTAACAAATACTATAAAACTATAGAAATATTCATGAGGTTTTATTGACTGATATTGTTTATTGTCCAGAAACTAAGTAATAATTAAACAGACAATTCATAAGTTTAACTGCTTTATGACAGCTTTGCCTTGTTAATAGTCTCCCAAAATTTATTCTCTCCTTAACCTTCTTCATTGTAGCCACAGAATCAATACATTTCTGATATCTTATTATTGGATATAAGTTGTTCCTCGAGGCGCTGCTCTTCCATTGAATGGACCTTTAATAGTTTCATAAGAGGATTTGCCAAGCTGCATCCTGTCAGCCAATTATCTGTTTTAGCAAATGAATTTCTGTTTGAGTATCATCATGCCCATTTGTTTCTATATTCTTTATTCATTGTTTTGTGTTACATAGCATAGTTGAATATCTGTACTCATCTGTGGGGTCTGTAATCTTGTATCACTAAAACACCATAAAGGAAGTAAATACATATTCGGTAAGAGAATGAACACATTTCTAAAGACAAATTCTCTTTAAAAACTTAATAAAATACTGCTAGTATGTAGAAACAAATGTCAAATGATTGGGTGCATACTATTATACAACCAAGAATGTCATAAAGCACCGTTTACAATATGATGCTACTTACAGTAATAACATGATCAGAGGCCACGTTTATAAAACTGGAAATTAATGGACAGGACAAGTTCTTCACCTATTTGTCTGTTCAACTTCTTTATTTATCACAACCTTAGTATGCATAAGCCAGTAATGAATTCTAATTTTCAAATATGTTAGGGATGATAACTACAATACAAATTTTCACAGATTTATAGTGGCTCAACTTACAGTACTTTTCCTTCTTTCCTCCCTTCTTCCCTCCGTCCCTCCTTCCCTTCTTCCTTCCTTCCTTCCTTCCTTCCTTCCTTCCTTCCTTCCTTCCTTCCTTCCTTTCTTCCTTCCTTCCTTTCTTCCTTCCTTCTTTCTTGCCTGTCTGTCTTTCTTTCAAAAAAGACACTATGTCTCACTATGTATCTCTGGCTGGCTGTAATTTTCTAGGTAGACTAAGCTGGCCTTGAACTCACAATGCCTGACTCTGTCGCTTGAGTTCTGCACTTAAGGTGTGCACCACCATGCCAAACACCATTTTTTAAATATATATAATTGTAAAAGGTTAGCCATATAGTTGTCCTGGTTTTTACTTCCAGAATATATGATATAGAGATATTTGACAGCTGATATTAAATATGTCTTGTGTTAGATTATTTTCATCTAATTAAAGGTGTTTGTAAATGTTCTGAGTATAGTTATTTTAGCCTCAATGCACAGGAGTTCATGCGTACTCTGTACTTTTCACTTATACTATTTTCAAATTGCAGTGGGCTTACCAGGATATCATCTGGCTGTATGCCAAGGAGCATCTGCGACTCATTATGGAGAAAAATATTAGATAATCAAAGTGCCTTTAAAAGACACTGGTGTGATACATAATGAGGTGATAAATACTGAGTCAGTGGCTACCTTTTTCTGAGAAATCTCAGTGTTGTGTGTTGGGGGTGTGGAGTGGGAGTAATTGCATCCCCGTGGGGACGCTTAAAAATGTCAGGGACCATTTTCCTTGTCACAACTTGGAAGAATGGGATGGAAAAGGTGCTACTGTCATCACATGGATAGAGTCCAGAGAAAGTGCTAAACACAGTAAAGTACAGGCACCCCCACCATCCCCACCCACCAGCACAAACAGAAAGTTATCTACTGCCAATTAACGGTGCAGAGGCTGAAATGCTTAGTAAGCAAAAAACAATGTGAAAACAGTCAACCTAGTGTTCCCTGTTTGAGAACGGAGGTAAAAGGCACACTTAAAACAAAACAATGATTAACGTGCTGGAGAAATTGAGAGAACTCCATATCATTGGCTTGCAGAAGAGACAATAGTGGAAGTTGGAAAACAGACTGTAGATCATTGTAAAAATTTCAAATATATTACAAATGCACAATGAGAGCCTTGTGGTGAGCAACAGTCTGTTCTATTTTTTTTTTTAGACATCACTTCAGGGATAGCTTGTGCCACACGATTTTGTGAATTAAAAAAAAAAATCCACACTGGGTAAGGGGATGGGATAGGGAATACCCACAAATATTTTTTATCATATTCTTTCCCTCCTCCAATTCTTCCTAGCCCTTCCCTCCTTTATTCCCTACCTACCCACTTTATGGTCTTTGCCCCTCCTCTCTCAAAAGAACTTTATTGCTTTTATTTTATTTACATTCACAAATCTTTGCCATTATCTTTGACCTTGTTCAGTGTTCAGAAAGTATTATAATTTATGTCAGTTTCTAACTGGGCTCTATCTGGTGAAAAGGAATTCAAGTGTTCTTCTGATGATAATCAATGACAGAAAGATTAAGGAATTTTGATTGTTTTCATCCCCTTTAGTTGGTGATAGATGACTCGTTAGGTTACCATTGAATAGAAAACTATTAATAAATGTGAACTAAACCAAAATCTATTTATATTTATGTCTTTTTTGTATAAATAGTCATTCTTCATTCACTGGTAAGATGTAGATGATGATAAATTTCTGCACAAAGTATCAGGCACATGGTTCATTAATATTAGTTGCACATAAAATTATGATTATAAAATTATAAAAGAAATAAAATTTAGAGACCTTATTTTTATTGTTTCATTCTGAAGCTAATATGTAACCATCCTACCAACATTTTACATACACAACTGAAGTTAAGTTAGTAATTTTTGTATTTGTGAATGGTGGATGCTTAAAGAATATAAGATAACTGCTCTAAAGTCTGAAAAAAAGCCACATACCACCCTCTCCATAAGCATCCTTACCCATCAGAGATCAAGTTTCATCGCAAGCAGTCTGTCACCATGGTACTCTTCTTGTTTGATGTTGACATTCTCTGTAAGCATCAAGAGTTGTACAGGAATGAAGAAAACACTGAGACACTGGCTCACCTGACACTGGCAAGCAGAAAAACATGAAACCCCTAGCCTCTAATAAGGGGCTGATTATTTGTTCTCCAAAGGACTCATGGTGTTTCTCCACCTTGCCCAATGCTGAAATGAACAGAAGAGCTGTTGAGGGAAATCAAGAGATTAAAGCCCTTTATTTCTACATTGTTCAATTAGAGCAGCTGGGCATATCACTCTGTTGTCATCCAATTGAGAGTTTATTCTGTGGAAGTGGTAACCAAATTCGCCTTGACACCTGATTTTCATGAAGATAAAAAAAAAAAAATCTAACATT
Organism: Arvicanthis niloticus; assembly: GCF_011762505.2. Taxonomy (NCBI): domain Eukaryota; kingdom Metazoa; phylum Chordata; class Mammalia; order Rodentia; family Muridae; genus Arvicanthis; species Arvicanthis niloticus. Next base: position 36,244,187 of record NC_047676.1, on the reverse strand, counting down.
GTTTGGATCAGTTTTTTAAACCTGGTTAAAGGGGATTGCTGTCATCTTTTTGATCCTCCTTGCTTACAAAATTATACTCCACTACAATCCCTTGAGCATGATGAAAGCACATGGACATTCTTCCCTTACAAACCTGATTATCTAGTTTTCCCGTAGGAATTGCCTTGATTCGCACTGTGTGAAGGATGGTTGAAGCTGAAGAAGGTTTCTCAGCATCTAATACCTGAAAAGACAACAATGCTTACACACTAGAAATAACAGAATAAGTTTTATTAACTCTTGTTTGAATTTTTTTTACAAAGAAGTTTAGTCTGTAAGGCTTACAACACACCAATAGCTTACCTATTCTGTCTTCCTTTGTCTGTGAAATTCAGTAGCTCGAAGCCACTGCCTATTGCCTACTGATAATTTTACGCTCAGTTTAGGATACAGTGTGTATATGAAGCCATGTCCCCGACAGCTATATCATACTTATGTGCCAAATGATTTAACAGGAGAGTTGGAGTGCCATGATTGAGGGGGCTGGGGTTCTCAATGCCATTATGTAGCTCATTTTAAAATGATTGTAGCATATTCTAATTTAAACATATCTAATTAGTAAAGTCAAGAATGTCTGTAAGAATAGTTCAATAAAGTACTTGCTGAATATTGAAAATGTTGAATTACTGTGGTTTAAAACAGTTATAGTATATAATGTGAACTTTCACCAACTATAAAGTACCTGAGCAACGGAGGAGAAAATGTAACTTCTGAGAGTTACAACACTGTAAACCTGGGGAAAGAAAGGGTGTCATTCATTCTTCAATACAGGATTAGTTGCTTTTCTTTTTCCTCCTCAGGGAGTATGATGCTTTCTCTTTCTCGTTATTTATCTCTATACAAAAAACACTACATCCCATCCCTTACCTAAGTGAGCCTTTTAAAAAAAATATCTGTCTGTTCCTGCTTCTTTCACATCACAAATTTTGATCTTTGCAATTAGATTTATAGTACATTCTCTGTTGCCCTCATTGGGACATAGCCACCAATAGCATTCCAACCTGTATTCTAGAATCTGCTGCTTGAATGCAGACGTCTCTCCAGCACTTGTGTTCTGGGAAAATTGAACTCCAGACTTAGTTATTATTTTTAGAGTATCTGTCTTGGGAAGTGGTAGGTTCTGTGTGTGTGCTTCATGGATGGGATGGACTAGTATTCCTAAACTGATTTCTGTGAGGACTCTTGCTGTACATTGCTATTGAAGCATGCATGGCTGTGGCAAGATGTACTATTTTGGAAACACAGGGCAGTCCTGACTGGATAGAAACATTCCATGTGTTGTTCTTGGCCTTCCCAGCTTCTGTGTCTATTAACAAATAATTTATGATCTTTTAAATTACCCACTTTCAGGTATTTAGCAGCAGAATGTTTTAATCATACTTTGGAGAGTGCAAAGAAGTTGCAATAGTGTGTATCTTAGTGACGGAAGGGAGACGATGACAAAACATCTCTCTTCATACTGATGTACAGAAACATATATGAAATTTCAATATTACTTCTAAGCAAAGTTTAACTAATTATTATGTAAATCTTCTGATACTGAGTAGGCTGAATTCTCAAGATATTTGTTCTGTATACAAACTCGGTATCTTTTACCTCTTTAGTATGTGGTTTATGTACAGAAGTGAATGCTGAATACTAGAAGGATGAATGAAAAAAAAAGAAAAAAACTGAGAGTTCTTGTTCTTACCTTTGACCTAGCTGTTAGGTATACATAGATTAGTGCATGTTTGTTGCTTAATTAATTTTGAAAACAATGATGTATTATGTGCTAATATTGTTTAGAACATGGCCAAGAACAATGCTTTCTCTTGAAAATAAGAATGAACCAGAATATTTTGAACCAAATCCTTAGTATGTATTTTAATTCTTGTACACTAATTGTCTTTTCATTAACTAAATGTTCACCCTACATAAAATTACAATAGGAAGTCCTTACTATAATAACTTCAACTAGATTTCCATGAACAGAACTATATACTTTTATATTTTAAATGATTTTCTAAATGTTAGCATTAAATTTACAGTGATTGGCTTTATTTCAATTTCAATTGCTTTTAACATAAATATATTTTAGCCCTATTATTAATATAGTACATAAAAATATGAAACTTTAACTAGTTACACCTATACATTGACTCTTGTTTGTAGTTCTGAATATCCTTGAGACTTATCCCTCACTACCTGGTTACTTTAGCATCCAGATCCATTTTGTTACTGAACCATTCAGTGTATCAGGACAAACGCAACATCAACAAGTAATATTATACCTTCTAAGTCCAATAGAGAGGATTTGGGGATTATCCACCATTCAGAATAATCTTCACTCCTGATTTCCTCCATTATTAGTGTGCGTAATTGAAAAGTCGCTGCATGTAACATAACTTCTTTGCAGAAGAGCCATAAAAATCTCTGGCCTTTAGAGCAACTCAATGAATGAAATTAAAAAAAAAAAAAAAAAAAGAATTTTGAGATCGCAGTGATGGAATAATTGGAAAGATCTTTCAGATTACGGAGTCATGACTGGCTATCGGAGTAAATTTGTTGACTCCCTGTGCCATTAACCCATGGTATGATATTTTTACAACAACAATTCCATTTGGAAGGTTTGCTGTCATCACAAGCCATCAGAACAGAGAATAGCAATTAGATACCCAATTGATTCTGCTTCCTTCTACTGATTTCATGCAATGACCTTGCAGTCATTAAATATAGGCCAACTTGCACTCTCAGACCTCAGGCAATCTCTGTTAAAGTGATCATTTACTCCCCAACATTTCTACTAAAATTTGATGCTTAAAGATCACTTAATGGAGGGAACAATTTATCCCTGTCCCTTGTGTGGCCCCAAGGGCAGCTTTTATTTTTTTATTTATTTTTTCTTTTTTGTTTCAATACATTTACAAATGCTTTCGGCTCTGTGAACTTGGTTATACAAGAAGGTTATGACAACAAGGACTGTTTTCTTTGGAAAATGTAGAAAGTACTGACTTCCTTAAGATACAGCCATCCGAAAAGCCTGAAAGCCCAGATGCTTAACACTGTGAGAACCAGAGCCAAATTCTAGAACCAAAGGCATGAGTTAAAGCATAGCATGCAATGAACCAAGAAAAGAAGGAACAAATCTTTAATTCTCTTGTTTTAAGTACTGTAGTCTGGATTCAAAACAAAAATTCCTTCACTAATTCTAAGGTATTTCAGAGACAAAGGCCTGGGGAATGGTTTCTTTAGTCTCAGACATGAGCAAAGGAAAAAAAAATGGAGCCAAGATGACTTCGGAGATTCAATGAGGAACAAGAGCTCATTAGATGTCGGGAAGATCGCAGATGCTTCTGTGCTCACTACCAAGCATCGCATCGGTGTCAAATGACTAATTATCTGATCCAAGTAAGACAAGACATGCCTATGATAGGAAACAGTAGGCATTGCCTCAGAGCTATTACTCTTAGAGTCAGGACATACACACGAGATAACAATTATTTATTAAATAAGATGTTTTCTAAGCAAGCACATCTGAGTAAGGGATGTTGTTCACTGACAGTGGGTAGAGAATAAGGAGGCAGAGGCCATTTGTGATAACCAGCACCCACAGAGGTAATTACAGACAGCAGCCACTTCTACCCACAGGGACTAGGGGGAAGCCTCAAGATTCATTTATCTCCAAACCCACAGGAATACTGCATATTTTTATTCACTCCCTTTTGTGCTCAGTTTTGCCTGTTCTGAAAATACATACAATACAATACAGCCTTCTGCTTGGCTCCTTGAGCATCACAATACATTTATAGAAACAAGTAACCAGGTAATGAAGCAAAGAATAGTCTTTAGCTACAAAGCTGGTGTTTGTGGTATACTGCTTTCTCTGTACCTAGATTTTACTGAAAATTTTATATACCTACTTATTGCATAAACATCAGACTAGAACTATATCAGATAATGAACTGTTATTCATATAATCCTTTTCTTGTTAGTGAGCCTTTATTTTAATTTCCACTATGTTTTTTCAAGTTCTTACATTTTATCTGTATAGTGTGAATTATGTCAGCTAGTGTACAGTGAGTTTCCACATGTGGAATGTTTGTGGAGGTTATATCTTGAAAAAGTAATTGCAGACACAAAGGCATTCCGTGGGCTCTGGGTATACTCACATCATGTAACCATAAAGAATAATATAAAGAAAAATGAATTGTTCTTTTCTCTTGCTTCAGTTTCCTATTGAGTAAAAAAAAAAAAATCTTCATCCCAAAAAAACACGAAACAAGCACTGATGAGTGAGTGTTACTGTTTCAGTGATTCTGGTGATAATTATCTACCCTTTAAGAGAGGTCAAGTTCTCAAGGAGCTTAGGGAATTGCAAAATAGATTGCTAAATATCTTTTAGCCTAGGAAATTTGTGGGGGAGATAATAGAGGATTGGAAATAAATACCAGGATTATTGACAAAAAGTGAGAGTGGATGTTCAATCATAATTTTTAAAATCTAGATATCAAGTAAGTTGGCTTTGACACAAGCCTTGGCATTAGCAAGCTCATCGTTAGGTTTCTGCCTTACGCACACATGCACAAATGCACGCACACGTATATGCATATCGTTCCTAATAGTGATTTGAAATCTGCTGTCACTTCCCTCCAATTGGAGTGAGGGAGCAGTTCTGGCACTTGTCAGTCGTGTGGCTCACTGAAAGAGTAAAAGAGCTGGTGGATCCAGGACAGTCCTGTCCTCCCAGGCTTCTGCTTGGCTAGAGCCTATATGACAGATCAAGTGCAAGGATCAGTTCTATCACGAATACATTGTAGTGAGGTGGTTACTGAGGGAGGAAGAATATGACCTTCCTCTAGCAATGGACAGTATTGGACAACAAAACTATGCTTACCACCTTTCAATTCTATAATTAAAGAAATATATTTTGAGTAATTTCTCCCTATTAGGCATTCCATGAAGGTATGGAGATTTGGCTGGGATCTGAAGAAACACAGTTTGTAACTCAGAAGCTATGTTCTAGAATGAAATGTAGATAGATAGATAGATAGATAGATAGATAGATAGATAGATGTACAGTCTCTTGGAGACAAATTGCTACAGTTATCAATGGCATGTACTAAGTGATAAGTGTAATCCACTTTAGAAGAGGTTCTCAAACAATGCCCATGTGGGATGCCAAGTTTAAGGTGAGCTCTCTAACCCTTGAAATTGTTCACTTCTCAGTGATATCTCAAAGGGCCAAACAACTGAAACCGGGATTTTCCAAATGCCTTAGGATGCACTAGGGTGATGTACGAGTGCATGACTTTTATGTGTGTAATTGACTTTTTTTTTAATTAGTAAATAACTAGTGGCATGCAAATGTCCTAGCTCTTAAATTGAAATAAACTCATCACATTTTCTTATATTAGGAACTTTTAATTTTCTGTATTGATAAAACTTCTGCAAACAGGATGAAAATTTCCAAGACCCAATGGACTTTCAAAAAAAAAAAAAAAAAAAAAAAAAAAAGTGGATCACTAGCCCCACACAGTACAAGAGGGACAAGGATTCTCTGTCAGCCCTGGAAAAACAAGGATTTTTCACAGGAATCAGCAGAGAAGCTACAATAGGTGGGAAGATGAGCCTGTTTTCAGCAAAAGGCTAAAACTACAAAGACTATTGTTCAGAGGCTTGAGTGTGCAGAGTAGCTTAACTGGATGCTGAGAGACGTCAGCATTCGGGACTGGGAGGAAATGAGGCATGAGAGAGCCCAGGGATTCAGTTCTAATCCGATGTTGTTTTAAAAGACACTACGATCTGAAGAGTTTTCTTAAGAAAGAAAGAAAGAAAGAAAGAAAGAAAGAAAGAAAGAAAGAAAGAAAGAAAGAAATATTTGTTTTTTGAAGCTTCCATAGTACCTTCCAGCAAGCACTACGAAAGCTAGTTGGTAGAGATGAAACTTCAATATGAATGAGAGTGGTTTTTATTCATGGTCTGTGACTCAAGTGTCTGGTGTCCCTAGGCACCGGGATTCACCATCAAGTTCTGACGGGAAACCGTGAGCAATTGGAATAGACTGGCGTAGGAGGGATTATGGAAGTCTTGGCCAATGCTTTCAAAGGAGTAACCCATTCCTGTACCATCTTTCATGTGTTAGCCTTTGGTGTCTAGGAGGTGCCTTGTGGTCCCTTAATAAGTCACTTCATTTTAATTACTCCCCCCCCCCCCGTCTTTCTCTGTCTCTCTGTTTCTCTGTGTATGTTTGTGTGTGTGTGTTTGTGTGTGCTTGAGTGTGTGTGCATTTAGGAAGCTTTTATTGTAGTAAGTTTCCACGTGGCTCTTTCACAAGATCTGTAGTGTCTTTAGCATTATTTAAACCTCCTTGCATTCCTCCCTTGACCCTAATCCACCCCCAGTTTGGCACAAGTTTGCACCCCAGCAAGCCATGAAAAGTTCCTCTTTTCTCTCATCAATACTAATATTTGTGCTCATTTGCTTTATTGGTTTTAGGCATGCTGAAGGTAAGATTAGTATTATTCAGATAAGATGAAACCTGAAATTTTCCTAATTTGCATTTCTCTGAATCTGATGATGTTAAATTTGTAACCCCTCTTAGCTGTTCGTATTTCCCTTTTTTTTCTTCTTAAAAATGCTTTCATAGTAACTTGAAATTTCATGTATGAGTGCTGCACACTGCTTTTATATAATTTGAGAACCTCAATTTAATTTCACGCTCCCGCTTTAAATTGGGTTGTTGTTTTCTTGATGTTTTAGGGTTTTTGTTTGTTTGTTTGTTTCTATCACATATTCTTCATGGTAGCCTCTGTACAGAGATATGCTGTAAGGACTTTCTCATTTTGTATGCTGTGTCGTATTCTTGGAGTGTGTTTGTCTTTGCTATAGAGAAACATTTAGATTCTGATTCCTTCTTCAATAATTATTTGTCTTAACGCTGGGACTCTTAGGTTCTGTCCAGAAGTCCTTTCCAGTGAGTTTCAAGTGTATTCCCTAATTTTTCTTCTCTACCAAACTGAGGTTACATGTCTTTAACTTCAGGTCCTTGATCCATCTTTATGGCGTTTTATGCAAGGTGAGAGGCAAAGTTTGAGTTTCTTCTTCTACATAAATGTACCACATAGCTTGGCCAGCACCATTTGTTGATGATACTGTCTTTTCTTGACTGGTATGTGGTTTGCCAAAAATCAGGTGACTTTCCTTACAGAGACCGTTTCCACAGTACCATGTAGTAATGTTCAATCGGACAAAGGACAATTTCCACTAATAGTTCTGCCAAGCTGTGATGTCTACAAATCACAGTGATGAGGTGTTACGGCAAGATATACCTGGGGTAGCAATAGTCTCACCCTAAGATATGGCCTGGGGTTCAGTAGTAGTGTTCTAACAGACAGTAACCAGAGTGGTCATTTGATTGGACTTTTGCTCACTCAACAGGAGGAAATCATGTCTAAGATTGGAACTCAGAATAAAAACTAGGTGGCTAGTAGGTATATGTCTTAGAGGAGAACCCACTAGTTGCGTAGACCAGTGTAATTCCTGCATTAACATTAACTGCACTCTAAATGCTTATTTTTAGACACAGACAGCTATAGCTCTCACCATTCATTAAGGGAAGCTCTCTTTGCAGCCAACAGAGATCACAGAACACTGCAACTGCTCAGGATACGGAACAGCAGACACTGGTAAGCTCAGTCCAACCAGTGCAACGATGTCACAAATACGGCTCTCAAGGTTCAGGAAGCAGCACAGAAGAGGAGGCAGAAAGATTATAAGAGCCAAAGGAATGAGAAGTCTGCTGTGAAGTTGTGTTTCCTAGAAATGACAGGATACTATATCTGCAGTATTAAAACAATATAGATGAATGAACAAACCCAGGCAGTGATTGCAGTAATAGACGTTCTGTTGTGGAAGGAAAAAAAAATCTAAGGGGTCCCATTCTTAGGCTAGGAACTACAGGCAATTAAAGTCTGCTGAGAGAAGGAGAGATCGGCTGAGAGAAGAAAAAACATATTCCTTTTCTTACCAGCAAAGAAAATTAGTCTGTCCTGCTAAGTATAAAACTAGAAAACTGTACCAGAGCCTTCTCAAATCTACTACTTGAAACCTCCCATCCTTGGCCACTAGAATATAAGTCACTGTTATATACTAATATTCTTGTCATGTAAAAATTGATATATATTCATTATGAACACATAGTGCTGATTAAGATAGACCATTTCTTTCATTTATATCCACTCACTTTTTAACTATATTCAGCCTAATTCTATCCCTGTCATACCTCTCTTTATGATCTGATTTCATGTTTAAGTAGATTTTACATCAGGAAGGCATGGATTTGAAACTATCTTCACATGGTGTTATCAAGGTGATATACACCTATGCCTTAATCTTCATTACTCTAACATATCGATCTCCAAGAACATTAAATTTACAAGGATAATTATAAAGTTAAAACTTTAAAATATTTTACATATGATGGTTGGTGTAGTTATGACTCATCAACTCCATTTTAAAATATCAACATGACTTTTGATTATTCTTTGTTTTTTTCTGTACAAAATTGGAAACATCTCTTAATGATGATGTAGTGAAAATCCTGCCTCTAGAACCAAGGAGCAAGCAGAAACCATAATCTCAAAGTGTGCTGGTATTTGTAAACCTGCACAAGCCAGGGTCATTTAGGAAGAAGAAACATCAACCGAGAAATACCTCCATCAGACTGGCCTGAAGGCAAGAATATAGGCCATTTTTCTTGACCAATTGTTAATTTGGACAGTACCAACTCACTATGGGCAATGCCAACACTTGGAAGAAAGCAGGCTTGAACTAGCCATGAGGAGCAAGCCAGTAAGTTGCATTCCTCCATGTTTCCTGTTTCAGTTCCTGCCCCCAAATTCTTGTATTGAATGCTTGCCTCAGTTTCCCTTGAAGGTTGACTTTAAGGTGTAAGTCAAAATAAACCCTCTCTTCCCAGTTTGCTTTGGGACATAGTGTTTGTCATAACAGTAGAAAGCAAGGGATGACACCAAGCTTCTTGGTAGATAATGGTAGTGATATACTATTGTATTTTCAGAAAGAAAAGCCAAGTCACTGACTGGCTTTGCACAAACCAGAAACAAGTGGCAGGGAGCCATTAACAATATATTATCCTAAATATAATATTTAAGAATCATGCCTATAATATTTGGCTCTCACTTGAATTGTAGGTCTGGCACTTAGTCCAACAAATTTCACAGAAGTTTGCATTTATTCAGCGAACACTGGTCTTTTTCTCTAAGCAGAAAAGCAAATGTTTAGAAAAATCCAACTCAGTGGTTCTCCCACTGATATAATTTCATATGGAATGTGTGTATGGAAATAGTGTTAACCAGTTAAATTCACAGGAATTCAGAAAGCTCACTGCCAAATACAGAACACTGAGGAATACTGCAGCTTACTATTCTCTCCACTAAATTTCAAAATGAGACTGCATGATGACTGAACATAAGAATTAGCCCCAGAACTTCTCATAACCCCTCTCAGGCTTCGACCACACCTGAGACTGCTTGTGTTGGCATTAATGATATAAAATGCTCCCGATATGATCCCAATGCGTGTCCAAGACAGAGAATTTGTTTTAAGATAGTTTAGACCTTGTTCTTACCTCGAATTGATTTTACGAAAAGTTTTTAAGGATAGAAGTTTTTGTGACAAAACAAAGTAAAACATATTCCAAAAGTAAAGCCCCCCCAATTGACTATGTTAGAGTCAATCCTCTCATAAAAGCTTATGTAAAATCTAAAGGCATTATTTTTTTTCAAGAAGTAATTGGTGGGTAATAAGGTGATTTTAATACAGGTTTTGCATGATGTCAGCCTCACCCCATGCCACTACTTTCAAAGATGACGAAATCATCTGCTTCCATTTTGCCATTTATAAAAACCTTATGTCAGAAGTGGGTCTTGAGAGTTCGAGCTGCATTTAGCCATAAACATAGGAAATGACAAGCAATTCTGATGGACGTTTGCGAAAAGCCAAACCACCATGTGTTGCTTTCATTGGCCTCAATGCAAGTATATAAGGATTTGCTTGTGCCCTTGGTATCTGATGGGCCACTGTCAAAGGCTCTGAAGATGGATGCAAGTGCTGAGGACTCCATCTGTCACTAGTTAACTTGGCTGGTTTTAGGAAAGTGCTAATGAGGCCAAGGTTGTGGGTTTGGCCAGTTGAATTCCTCTGTTCCAGAGCCACAGTGTTATTGCTAGCTTTAGCCAGCTATCCCCAGATTGGAGCTCTTAGTAACAAAGACTGGGTGAGAAAGTCCATATGAATCAGGGAAGACTATCACTATAGCTGCAAGAACAACTGAAAGCATGAATAACCAGCTTGAACACCCTGCACCATGTTCGTCTATGAAGTCTAGCATGCTACTTCAAGTTTGCTCTCACTGGAAGCCAGTCCAACACACCAAAAGAAGTTGGCACCACATTCGGTTCTATAACCCAGAAGCACTTGATGGTCCTTATGTCCTGGAGATATGGCCTAGCAATTCCCTAGGAATAGTAATTATAATTGTTTAGCACACAGTTTTGTTAAAGCAGAGAGGAGATTTGTCATTGGTCACTTTCACCCTTCTCTTAGGCTCAGATATAGAGCCATATAAATGGGTCCAAACATAATCAGAACAAATGACCTTTGATCTACCTTTTATGAGCAAACTCCAGAATTCCATGCTTTTAGATCAGGATTTAGTTTTGTCTTTTTCCTGACTCCCCTTTTCTTATAGGACTCTCTTCCCATTGACTCTCTGGTGGTATGCTAAATTTAATCACCATCTTCTGGAGCAAGTCAACTCTACTTCAGTAGGACAAAGTTCTACACAGCCTACTATGTGCCAGTGAAGCTCCAATACTCCAGATACTTATTTATGTTACTTTATTATCAGTTTAAAATCCTGAGATTCATATAGAACAGGGGAACAAACTGTGATTTATGCTACACAAATATGTTTGTTTATGTATGAGAAAATGTGTGTGTAAAATGTTTTAAAAAATCAAAATTTTTTTGACTTTGAAAATTCCCCTAAAATAAATATGCTCTATGATTTTAAAAAGTTGAATATATTGATACATCTTTGCACATTTCTTCAATAAAATATGTATCAAGATCAAATTACAGTGAAATATGATTGCATTCATTTATAATTCTAAAGTAAGAATTAATGAAGTTGCTATAAACATTAATTTCCAAAGGAGTTAGGCTTTCTTTGCTGTCTTCTGAAGTTTCATTTGTAAAAGTAGGACATCTAGCTGAACTGTTTATTGTTATGTATGCCCAACTCACAAAGCTATTTCTCTACTGAATTTTGTCTCATTTTGATAAAGATTATGCTTACAGTGTTAACTGAGAAATGTAAACTGAGAGTATACAGTGAAGAATAAGTTGGTATATAATTCTACTTTATGATTCTACTACATAAGCTTGTATATAATTCTACTTTAAAATCAACAAAACCATACTATATTTTTATTGGTGCAGGTAGGGTGGCTGGGAACTCACGGGGTTCCTCCAGGGGGAAGTTAGGCACGGAGGCTGCAGCTACAGGAGCTCATTAAAGGCCTTCTCAACGGTTCCTCATGGGGCAGCCCCAATGGCACGAGAAAGTCCGTGAGTTTCCAAAATGGCTTTATTGGCATGACAGATGATGGTTGAGTCTGGATGTGCACTCCCGAAACTCAAGGCAGACCTGAGTTAAATAGGGAGAGAGAGAAGGGGGAGGGGCTGGGGAAGAATGCTTAATTGGCTCCACCCTCTGGCCTTCAGGCATCTCATTAGTATGTAAATCTCTCTAAGGCCTGAGGCCTGTTCCTGGGGACTGATGGCCATAGACCTCTCTGTGGGAGGGGCTGTGGAGGGTTGAAGCTAAGTGAAAAGAACCAGGGCCCCGAAGCAGAGCTGAACTGCTGCCATCCAATAAGGGTCTGGGGCTCCAGGCTTATGCTTGACCAAGCACCCACCTGCTTCTCACAGCCCACTGCCCCACATATTGGTTATTATATTTATTTGCATTTCAAATGTCCTTCTTGGTTTCCCCTCTGCAAACCCATATTCCATCTTCCCTTTCCCTTCTTCTATGAGGGTGCTCCCTCATCCACCCACTCCTGCCTCACTGACCTAGCATTCTCCTACACTGGGGCATCGAGCCTCCACAGGACCAAGGGGCTCCCCTTCCATTGATAAGACCATCCTCTGTTTCATATGCAGCTGAAGTCAAGGGTCCCTCCATGTGTACTCTTTGGTTGGTGGTTTAGTCCCTGAGAGTTCTGGGGGGTCCGAATCTTTGATATTGTTGTTCTTCCTATGGGGTTGCAAACCCCTTTAGCTCCCTTTAACTCTTCTATTAAGATCCCTGTGCTCAGCCAGATGGTTGGCTACATTTTAAGACTGTTTTTTAAAGTTATGTTTTAAGTTAAGCATGAGCTCATTAAAATATATCAGGATATTTCAGTCTATTTCTTGCATGGCCCATTTTTGACATTCACATTTATTATACCAAATTTTTTTTTTTTTGGATATTTTATTTACATTTCAGATGCCATCCCCTTTCCCCATTTCCCCTCCCTAGAAAACCCCTATCCCATACCCCCTTCTCCTTTTTGCTTTTATACATTTTTTTTTAACGTTAACCAATGGCTTTATAAATTGGGTAATGCTCAGTATCAATCAGAAGTGTAACCTAATACCCAACCTAGATATATCAACTATCTTTGACTGGCTGAGGCATGTGAACATCTGCCTCCATATCTGCCCCCCCTCTCTCTTTTTCTCTCACCACATAGCTCCTCCTCTCCTTCTCATCTCCTTACTCCTCCTCTCCTTACTGCTCCCACCTTAGCTCCTCCTACATATCACCCTTCCTGTTAAAATAAAACTTTTCTCTCAAACTACAGTTACAGCATAACTATACCAATTTATGTTATTAAGGCGCAAGATAGACCTAATACCCAGTCCATCATTTTGTTGACTAAGCAGAACCTTTGTCATCTCTCCTAATAAAAGACTTAGTTCTGAACTTGGCTTCCCCCCCCCCCCCTTGGCTTTAGAATGAATGACAGCTGAAAATCATCCTTTCAAGTCTTTTCTCTCAAAGTAAATAGCAAGGATTGGCTAGGAGACTATAAGTTTTCAACCCCATCAGAAATCCAGAATGACTGAGTTAACTGAAATTATGGGAAGCACAAAGCATAGGTTATAAAAACATAGCCAATTTATAGAGACCGATGAACACCTGGACAGTCCCTATACTACAGAACGTTGGAGCATCCGATCTTCAGCTTTCTGGCCTAGGATCATCTGACAGACCTAGTGATGCAGAATTATTAAGGGCTGATTACTCTGTCTTGGCAGATATAATCAGTTGACTATTCTGCAAGTGTGTCCTTTTCTGGACAGTGATTTGTCTGTAGATGAAAAGAGGCAATTCTTGCCTAGTGGCTGACTCACCACAATTGGAATAACTCCAAAGATGCTCAATTTCTTCTTAGAATTCAAAAGGGGAAGCTGTCAGGAGCAGACAGGTCTCTAATCAAAATGAACATTAATACAGAAATGTTTGTAATGTCAATTCTGTGGATTTCTGATGTTTTGAAAACCAACTATTTATGTAAGGCAATCTGGACTGTTGTCTGTTAATTCCTCTCAGCTATTTCTAAAGAAAATATAGAAAACACCCTAACAATAAACTCAAAGCCATGAATTTGCTATATGCCCTTAACTCACAGGCTAACCATCTCAAATAACTTTAAAAAGTTAAAGAAGGACTGGGTTTAAGCCTTGTATTCATAAATGTGTTATACAGGCACAATGCCTATGATAATAACAATATTCATCTCACTTTTATATTAATAAGAAGCTCGTACCAATGAAAACCTTAAATTTGAAATCAAAGTAAATTTTGTACCATTTAAGAAATTATAACTTCATCTTAACAACAATTATACGTATTTCTACCAGTAGGTTATGGCTATGAATAAATCCTAGCTAATCCTCCCTTTCCACCAAAACCACTACTTTTCCCTAGAAAGACAGCCCAATATTAACCACCTCAGTCCCCAAGCCCAGGAAATAAGGGCGCTGACTCTTCATTAACTTCTTCGAGCTGATTATGGGTGTTGACATATTAGAAGAGGGGTTGGGGGAAGAGTAAATTGATAAGCTTCTGGCACTGTGTCTTTAATGCATCCAGTTGGAATTCCAGGACATCAGAGGTTTGAGCAGGTCTGCTCAGCTTGCCTGATAAGTAGATAGACCAAGGCTATGTATTCTGCAATATACAATTCTCAAAACAAATTTAATATCAAGATAATTTTTGTTTGAATTCTGGAATCTAGTCTTCTGGTGGCCTGCCTCTGTCATGTCTAATCCATATAATTCTGGGAGTTTCTATGAGGGTGTGCTCCCACCATCCTCCCATTTTTGCCTTCCTGCTTTCAAATTTCCCAACATCAGGGAATCCAAACTTTCGGGCAGCTAGGCCCTCCACTTCCACTGATACCTAACCCCTTACCCCATTCCCCCCCTCCAATTACTATGAGGGTGTGCTCCCACCATCCTCTCATTCCCATCTCCCTGCTCTTGCAATTCCTCAACACTAGGGAATCCAAACTTTCAGGTACCAAGGCTGTCTACTTCCACTGATGCCTGGCAAGGCCACCCTCAACTACCTATACAGATGGAGCCATGAGTCCCCACCTTTGTGTTCTCAGGCTGGAGATTTTAGAATGGCTACTCTAGCTTGTTTCTTAGGACCATTTGCAAAAATTGTTTTCCAGCCTTTTACTCTAAGGTAGAGTCTGCCTTTGCACTGAGGTGGGTTTCCTGTATGCAGCAAAATGCTGGGGTTCTGTTTACATATCCAGGTCCATTAGCCTATGTCTTTTAATTGGGGAACTGAGTCCATTGATGTTAAGAGATATTAAGGAACAGTGGATTGTTATCCTCCTGTTATGTTTGTTTATTAGAGGTGAAGTTATCTTTGTGTGGCTATCTTCTTTTGGATTTGTTGGAGAGGGTTACTTTCTTGCTCTTTCTAGGGAAAAATTTCTCTCCTTGTATTGGAGCTTTCCTGCTATTATCCTTTGTAATGCTGGGTTTGTGGAAAGACATTGTGTAAATTTGGTTTTGTCATGGAATATCTTGATTTCTCCATCTATGGTAATTGAGAGTTATGCTGGGTATAGTAGCCTGGGCTGGCGTTTGTGTTCTCTTAGGGTCTGTATGACATCTGTCCAGCATCTTCTAGCTTTTATAGTATCTGGTAGGAATTCTGGTATAATTCTGATAGGTCTTCCTGTATATGTTACTTGGCCTTTCTCCCTATTGCATTTAATATTCTTTGTTTTGTGCACTTGGTGTTTTGATTATTATGTGATGGGAGGTATTCCTTTTCTGGTCTAGTCTACTTGGCATTCTATAGGCTTCTTGTATGTTTATGGGTTTATGGGCACCTCTTTCTTTAGATTAGGGAAGTTTTCTTCTATAATTTTGTTGAAGATATTTATTGGCCCTTTAAGTTGGAAATCTTCACTCTCGTCTATCCCTATTATCCTTAGGTTTGGTCTCCTCATTGTGTCCTGGATGTCCTCGATATTTTGTGTTAAAAACTTTTTGCATTTTGCATTTTTTGACAGTTGTGTTGATATTTTCTAAGCTATCTTCTGCACCTGAGATTCTCTCTTCTATCTCTTGTATTCTGTTGGTGATGCTTGTGTCTATGACTCCTGATTTCTTTCCTAGGTTTTCTATCTCCAGGGTAATCTCCCTTTGTGATTTCTTGATTGTTTCTACTCCATTTTTATGTCCTGGATTGTTTTGTTCAATTCCTTCACCTGTTTGGTTGTGTTCTCTTGTAATTCTTTAAGGGAGTTTCCTCTTTAAGGGCTTCTACCTGTTTACCTGTG
Source organism: Arvicanthis niloticus (assembly GCF_011762505.2). Lineage (NCBI taxonomy): Eukaryota > Metazoa > Chordata > Mammalia > Rodentia > Muridae > Arvicanthis > Arvicanthis niloticus. The sequence goes on along the minus strand of NC_047676.1, from coordinate 36,228,228 downwards.
TTTTCCTTAAATTCTTTGAGAGTGTTATTTATGGCCTTCTTAAAGTCCTCTGTCATCATCATTCGAAGTGATTTTAAATCTGAATCTTGCTTCCCTGGTGATATGTGGAATTCAGGACTTTCTAGTGTGGGAGAACTAGGTTCTAATAATGCCAAGTACCCTGGGTTACTGATGCTTATGTTCTTGTGCTTGCCTTTTGCCATCTGTATCTCCTTAATGCTACCTGCCCTGTCCCTGACTGGAGCCTGTCTTTCCTATTATCTTGGCTGTATCAGAAATTTGTGGGACGGGTGTAACTACTGGGGTAAGCACTGGGGCCCAAAATCTGCTCAGTGCTCAAGTGCAAACAGGATGCTGCTCAGGTTAGAGCTCTGGGAGCCCCATTTCCTCTGGGTTCTTAGAGATTGGGGGCAGAGCTGCCACCCAAGATCTGCTCAGTGCTTGGCCCAGACCGGAAGGAACCAGTGCTCCAGGCAGGGAGGGACTTCCTGGATCCTTGTGGGTCCCAGTTACTCCGTGTTTGGGGTGAACGTTGCTGTCTGCTTACCTAAGATACTGCCCAGATTAGAGTTCCTGGGAGCCCTGCTTCCTCTGGGTTCTGTGTGATTGGGGGCAGAGCTGCCTTCTTGGATCTGTTCAGTTTCTGGGCCCAGACCGGAAGGAACCCTATTATACCAAATCTTTAGGAAGACTGCACTATGTTTGATTATTCTGATCATGATAAGTTCCTTTCCTTCTATGAGCTGCAGTACCTCATGCAACAGAACACATGACACAAGCACTGTACTAAAGATGTATTCAGGGACAGTGATGGTCTAAACTGTGCCATAGATGGTGATGCAGAGACAGTGTGGATGATGATACCTGAGCTGTATATTTTATTTATGTTAAGAAACAATCCATGTGTGTGGGATTGGAATTTCCCACTGACCCCTCACAACAGGCCACTCCAATTTTCTGTGATGCCAGATGAGCTTCTGATGGGCAGAGAACACAGATGGACTGTGCTTTGTCTGTGTGATGATTTCCAATCCATTGGAGAGGAAGTTCAAGAGGGCAGGCAAGTCTAATCAAGTAATCACTTCCTGATTAATAAAACACTACGTTTTACAAAAATACTTTATATGCAGCTGTTCCCCCCCCCCCCAAAAAAAATGTTCAGAATACCCATGGTACAACTCACAGACCATATATAAAGGAAGACCCAAGTGTGGATGCTTCAAACCCACTGAGAAGGGGGAACAAAATCATCATGGGAGACAGAGGGAGAGAGGGACTTTGGTGGGAGAAGAGAAGGTGAGGGAGACAGGAGAGAAGCCCAGAGGGCCAGGAGAATGAATAGAAATATCCAGCAGTATGGGTTGGGGGACGGGGGAACCTCTAGAAAGTCCCAGACACCAGGAATATGAGAGGCTCCCAGGATCCAGTGGTGTGACCTTAGCCGAAATGCCCAACAGTGAGGAGATGGAACCTGAAGAGACCACCTCCAGTAGATAGACATGACCCCTAGTTGGGGAATTGGGACACCCACCCATTTCAAATTTTTTTACCCAGAATTGTCTCTGTCTAAAGGAAATACAGAGACAAAAAAGGAGCAGAGACTGAAGGGAAGGCCATCCAGAGACTGCCCCAACTTGGGAACCATTCCATGCACAGGCACAAACCCAGACACTATTGCTGATGTAATGTGCTTGCAGAAAGGAGTCTGGCATAGCTGTCCTCTGAGAGGCTCTACCAACACCTGATTGAGACAGATGCAGATACTTACAGCCAACTATTGGACTGAGCTCAGGGACCCCTATGCCAGAGTTAGGGGAGGGCTGAAGGAGCTGAAGGGGATTGCAACCCCATAGAAAGAGCAACTCTATGAACTATGACCCCCTCAGACCTCTCGGGGACTAAGCCACCAGCCAAAGAGCATACATGAGTGATCTATGGCCCCGGCTACATATGTAGCAGAGAGTTCCCTTGTCTGGCCTCAGTGGTAGGTGATGCACTTGTTTCTTTGTAGGTTTGATGCCCCAGAGAAGGGGAATGCTAGAAGGGTAAGGTGGGAGTGGGTGGGTGGGTAGGGGAGCACCCTCTTAGAGGGGGAGGGGATGAGGATGGGGCTGGGGACTCATAGAGGGGAGACCAGGAAGGGTGATAACATTTAAAATGTAAATAAGTAAAATGATTATTAATGATAATAATGATAAACAACCAAACATTAGTCCATTTCTTTGAACTCTACTTTCTAAGGAGAAGTTGATTGTACGGCTAATCAGAGTCTAAACTGCACAGAAGTTCAGAGTCCAAATCCATAGTTTCTTGCTCAGGTGATGTCTTTCCGTCTTTTCTCTTATTCCATACACCTTCAAAACTAACCTGCTACACAGCCTTGAATTTAGTGATCACGTTCACAAACATTGGGCAGATCTACATTTCCAAATAAGATGTTGCTTTGCACTTCACGGTGACATTTGGAACTCTGAACTTCACGCGTCGTCTTGGACGTCCACGGACAACGTCTAGTCACCTCTGCTCCTGTCTTTAATCAAGGAATTTTTTTTCCTGCTCACTTCTACTATTCAAATAGAATTGCAACTGTGTTTCACTTTGCCAATTCCTCTGCTAGACTGCAACCAATGCAAATGTGCCACTGTTCTAAAAATTGACAGTGATAATCACCATGTTTATCATTTGGTACTTTTGTCATAAGGGTTTTCAGGTATAAAATCCTAGGCACCTTCCGGAAGTTCCCAGTTGGTCATTGTAATGGAGTCTTTTTAACCAGATTTTTAAAAAATGGTTTGTCTTTTTTTTTTCTAGTCATATGTTATTTACTGTCCATAAATACATCTTCCTGACCAGCATGTCTATACTCTGAACCTTCTTTTTCTTCTCAAGGGTAGACACCTGAAATGTTGTCAAAGGCCACTCCTTATCATAACTGGTATCTGTGCATTGATCCAGGTCTCCTGGATAGACATAAGTGATTCTGCTAAGCATCCCATAATTTAGAGGTTGCCCAGTTTTCCAACCACAAAGGATTTTCAAACTCATCATGTCAAGACTGGCAAGGCCAAGAAACGGTACAATAGGTGAATATGATTGCTGACTATCAGCTTGCATGTGTGTGTGAGCTATTGTGGAATATAATGATGCTAGTAACTGACTGTATCTGGCCCACTGACCATCAGCTTGGCTGTAAAACCCAGAGCAGCTACAGTGGCTTCAAATTTTGAATAACTTTATACAGTCTGGGAGTGTTACAAATGAGCCCAGATCATGCACAGGCCAGAAAAGTAGATTTCACAAAGACAATGGGAAGATAACTGCTGCCTTCATCTTTGCAACCACCTAGCAGGTTAGAAGCATTCCCATAGCAATGCCTTGGATGTAGACATGGCTTAAATGTGTCTACTGAATGTGAAATAGCATCTGTATGATCCAAAACTTACTGCAGAATCCAGAATCTCGGGGCCTATTATGATGCCAATCATCAACTCTTATTTCTGCTGAGAAAATTTTTAAACAAAACTAAAATGCCTTGTAGATAAGAATAATAATTTGGCATTTCCTTAATTTTATTCACCAACATGAATTTAGTAGTAAAGTGGGTTCGGATTTATGTGTTAAATCACTATATATTACAATTGTCCCAACTGTTTTGGAAAGGTATATGGATGTGTTGCTTTTACTGCCAGTGAGGAGGTGGATGACAGTCTGTTCAACACTTTAATAGACAGTAATAATCAAAGCATTATGATATTGCAATAATTTATGTGAGTTTCTTCTGGGAACAACATATTTATGAAAACCTTGGTGAGAAAAACATTGGCAAGTAAAATTCAAGGGTAAACAACTTTACCTTGCAGAGAATTGAGCCTGGTCAGGCTCGTCCAGAGCATTAATCTCATAGCATCTGCTTTTAATTTCTGTATGTTGTGTTTCCCTGGGAACTTGAAATATCCTAAAATGCAACATAAACTGACCCTTTCGTACTTTGTTTTATTTTTAACAATTCTAACATAGTTTGTCCTTTCAACAAGAATTTAATTTTTTTTTTCCTCTTCCTGGATGACAACAAGATGCAATTGTCCTAAAACAGTTTTAAAATTAAACTTCATTAGTTGGACTGACTATAAGAACTATCTTGTGCTAATTATGAAATTCATCGTGAAATCTATGGTAGTCTGTGTGAAAAAAAGAAAACAAAACAAAACAAAAACAACAACAACAACAAAAAAACCCCTCTGATCTGGAAGGAGGTGGTCACCGGAGTCTTACCTTAGAAGTTAAGTAGAGAATCATCAGTTTTCATCAGGGGGCTGGCCCCTGGTAGGTTAACCAAACTCCCTTGAAAAGCCACACACATAAGAGTAAATGGGCAATACAAATTAGATTTACTAGGTTTAAAAAGTAAATAAGCATATAAAGTTTTGCGTGGGGAAGAAGGGACAATCTGGGAGGCATTGGGGAGGGAGTCAAATATGATCAAAATATCCTTGTGGAAACTCTCAAAGAGTTAGTTGTGGCGGGGGGTGGGGGGGGAGTTCAGAAAGTCCATCCCAACCAAATAGTTCAATTCCACTCCGTGTACAGGAATCCAGGCCGTAAGCTCACACAGGGGAAAGTGTAACAACAATAAACAAGCAATAATACCAAATGTTTCATGTCAGCACAGGAGCCGACATGAGAGCTAATGTGAAGCCTCCACGTTTGTTTTAAATCAGTCAAAAGTTTGCCGTGGCTCCGCATCCTTTCCTCCTCTTCGCAGCAATTTTTCTGACAAATGTTGAGTCGGCTGAGCGCTGGGGCTATCGTTCTTTACCCACCCACCCCATACATCACAGGCCTGTCCACTAATGAGCTTTGATTCCACTGATACCCGTGGTACATATGATTTTCAAGTACTGGTCATGCCTACTGAAAAGGCCATGTGTTTTTTGTCAAGCGCCTTCCCTGTGCGTAACAGACAATTTCCTAGATATCTTTGATGACACCGAAGGAAGCTGGGGAGTCCTTGTCGGAAGTTGCACTTCTAGCTCGCTCACGGAGTGGATCTCCTTTCTTGATATAATGTAGTATCTTCCCGAGATTATTGGCTTATGATGTTTATTGCCCTGGTTAGAAAAAGACCAGACTTTCTATAGCATGGAGGGCAAAAGATATGGATTTCCTTGTTTACATTCTTCTTTCTAATGAAGCTCTATCTAAGACCCTGCAGAGGACTGTATAGTGACTCTCAATTAAAAAGCCAAACACAGCTGTTTTAAAAAAAAAAAATTGAGTCTGGAACTTTATCCTTCAAAACATTTGGCTTGACTATGCAAGTTGAGAATTTATATTTGCATTTCAGCTGGTGTTAACTACACATGCATTTAACAACAGAATTTCATATATATATATATATATATATATATATATATATATATATATATATATACATATATATGTGTGTGTGTGTGTGTATGTATATATACATATGTATATGTTTATATATATACACTTATATATAGTATATATAAACAAACATATATGTATACATATGTGTGTGTATATATATGTTTCTAACACAAATTTAAAATTTTATGTTTCTTTGAATCTAAAATCAGAAGTGCATCCAACGTTTAAGATAAAACAAATTTCATTTTCAACAATGCCTTTGTCCCATCTTCCCATTCCTAAATCTGTGGTTCTCAACCTTCCTCATGCTGTATCTCTTTAATACAGTTCCTCATGTTTGAAATTTCTATGTCATAGGTGTAATTTTAAAATTGTTCTATAAATGTGAATATCTGTGGGTTTTGATGGTCTTAGGCAAACCTTGTACTGGATTGTTTAACCCCCAGAGGCGTCGCAAGAGGGGAATAGCTGCCTTATGTGCTCTAAATTAATGACAACACAGAAGAGGTTAAGAAGAGAAATAAAAAATTGATGAAAAATGCCAAAAATAGAAAGCAATAATTTATTTTAGGAATAAAATTAGGGTATTACTATACTTTTTTAAAACAATCTCAGTATATTTTGTTTGATAAGATGAGGATATCATAAGTCTTGATTTGCTTTACAATGTACTTGCTAAATATGTTCATAGTAAATTAGCTAAGCAGAAAGTATAATTATGTGAAAAGTATTTTCTTATAAGGATTTAAAGTTTATTTTCTATTAATTCTATAAAGGCTTAAGTGCCTTGCATGTGTCAGGCACTGCCCTGTGTTCTATAGGTTTAATGATAAATAAAACAGAAATGCTTCTGTTCATATAGAAGAGTCACTGCAGTTAGTGCACTGGAGAGTGATATATGTTTAGATTATAACTGTAGTTGTAAAGTTCAGACACAAAACAGATTTTTGAATAGGGTAATAAGAAAAACCTACATAAAATAATATTTGGAGTGATATCTAAAGATAAAAAACTAAAAAGCAGGTAAAAAAAAATGAGGAGGAAGGGGACCATGGCAGAAGAAATGACAGAGCAATGACCTTGAGATGGGAAACATAAATAAAGAAGCAAATTTAAAGCTATTCTAGCTGTCCAGTGGTGGAGATGCATGTCTTTAATTTCAACAATTGGAACACAGAGGCACGCAGATCTATGTGAGTTCAAGGCCAGCCTGTTCTACAAAGCAAGTTACAGGACAGGGCTACAAAAACCCTGTCTCAAAAACAAAACATTGTAGCTAGCAGTAGTCATGTAAATGATAGTTTATGAAATAACAATCATAATGGGATCAGGAAACAAATTATTCAGAGTCTGGATCATGATAAGAAAATTGATTATTATTCAAATTAATGGAAACTTCAGTTATCTTAAGCTAAGTACATCATTTGATTTTTCATTTAAATATGGCACTTCGTTCCCTATAAAGAGACAAATTTGGAGACTGTGTGTGTGTGTGTGTGTGTGTGTGTGTGTGTGTGTGTGTGTGTGCATGCATGTGTGCGTGTATATGTGTATGAATATATACATAAAGCTCTTCATATCTGATTTAAGAAGGGAGATAATCGTGGCTTGGACTAGAATGAAGTATGGGAAAGACACAGACAGAGCTCCATGTGTTTGCAAATGTTTAAAAGATGGATGAAGGAAAGCTCGTTGATAAGTTTGAATTTGATGAAAGATGAGGAGAGCAAAAGAAGACCAGCTCTTTGCCTTGCTTGCTTGAGTATCTGCAATGGCATTAGCTGTCATGAGGACAAGTAGATAATCAAAAACCGGAGTTGGTTCATCGGTACATTTTGGACAAGACAACACGGAGATAGATATTCATCAAACAGATAGTTACAGAGACATATATGAAGCTCAGTGAGTAATATGGTCTAGTCATAACAACATACAACTTTAGCAGTTGGTAGTATCTGAAGTTGGAATGCGTGATGATAAAAACTGAGTAAATAAATAATATATTTTAGAAAGAAAATTGAACAGAAACAACATAAAAAAGTTAGCATAGCTGTAGGAAGACTAAGATGAACTGCAAATTATATAAAGGAAAAAAAAAAGGTTTTCAAAAGAAAACCAGGAGTTTATGATAATCATGGTGGCAAAGAAATTTTTAGGAATGAAGAGTTAAGTGATGACACTGGAACCAAGGGAAAGAAAGACAGAGACAGACATGGGCACTGAAAGATGTAGCTGGCTGATTTAAGTGAATGAAAACAGGAATTGGGGAGTTGGAAAGATGGCTCCGCTAAGTAAACTACTTGCTGCATAAGCAACTAGACCTCAGTTTGGATATTGAGCACTCAAGTCAAGATGCCATTCTGGGCTTAACATCATGGGTTTGTCATCTCTGTACTTTGACAGAAATAGGCAGATACAAGAGAAGGAGGCAGCAAAACCCAAAGGCTCACTGGCCTTCAGTTTAGCTGTCTTTAGTTTAGTGTTGATCTCCACTCTGTTAGTGGAATATAGCTCCCTTACTCATGGTCAGCAGGAGCCTCAGCCCTTTCTTTGTCATTGAGAACAGACTTCGCATGTTACAGCCTCCAGACCTTTTCCCCTTATCAGGGGCTGACTGCATAATTTCTTATATTTTCCTTGCCTTCAGTCTCATTTGCATATGATACATATTTCTATATCCCATCTTTACTAACATTAATTTCCTGTTAATGGGTTTTGCCTCCCCAGCCGCTGCTTAGTTTCAGAGCTCACTTTTCACTGACTGGCCAGACTAGCAGAAATGGTAATATTCATGTTTAATGAGAGATTCTGTCTCAAAAACCAGGATAGAAATGAGTGAGGAAGAAGTCCCCATGTCAGACTCAGGCCTCCATATGTGCTTGCACAGGTGCACACACACACACACACACAAACACACACACACACACATCATACACACCAGTACAACTCAATCAAAACAAAACAAAATAAAATAAAGTAAAGTAACACAGGAGCCCAGGCAGTGTGACAGGAAGAGAGACATGCTAGATAGAGTCAGACTTGGAATGCAAAGTGTGGATGTGAAGCCTACATGTGACTATTTACATACCAGACTGTACTAGAAAAACACACTGAATGATTGTTCATAAAGATAGGATGTGGAGAATACATTATAAATTCTAGTGCGAATAATTCAACAGATTGTAAAGCAGAGCTGATGAGGAGTAAAACATGAGATGATGCTACCAATTCCGAGAGAGTAGGGAGGGAATGCAGGCCTGAGTACTCACAGTCTGCCTATACCTGACAAAGGCAGAGCTGTGTCTCCTGCTGACCAGGATCAGGGTAGCTACATGCAGGCAAATGGGCCAACGGGTAGTGCAAAACAATAGTTTTTGTCTGATTCGCTTTGTTAATTTAAGATGAATACTTTCTAGATTTTCAATGAAGCATAGAAAAATGAAGCTTCTAAACGAGGGTCTGAGTGTGTGCTTGTGTGGCGGGGAAGAGATATGCAGCAGGAAAGAGAAAGTATGAGATTATTTCTGTGGAAATGGAAAACATATTACCAGTGCAGTGTAGAAAGCTACAAGCGTGCAAACGTTAAATATTCAATTGTTAGCTTAAAAGACAACCAGTCAACCTACATATATAACTTTCCTCATTATGTCTACAAGCGTAGGGAAGATAGAAAAGTTAGCCCTGGGATGATTTAAAAGCTTTGCACACGAACTTCATAGTTTGCTCACAAGTGAATGGTTATTACTATCTACCATTAAGTGAAGGGAAATAATGAATAAATGAATTATCGAAGGCAACTGGGTTAGAGATGTTAATGTACTGGGAAGAACTGAGGCAGTGAGGTGGAGAGTAAAAATAATACTGATCAAACAGGAAGTTCTTGGATATGAATGAGGTGAGGGTCCAGTTGCTAATGAAGATGTATATCATCTCTATATCATTCCGGAGGAATAACTTGGACATAACTATCAGAAGCCTGTCTTGTTGGTGATTGTAGTATACATCAGATAAAGGAGTCTTTACCCAGCACACATCACTGCCGTGGATGCTCAAGATGTTAAGAACAAGTCAGGCTTAGACACTAAAAGGAAGGTACGCACCTTGAGTGACAGAGGAACAGTAAGAGAGCCCAGAAAGCAGAAATGTGGGAGAGAACAGTTTGAAATACAAGTTGAGGGCTGGAGAGATGGCTCAGTGGTTAAGAGCACTGACTGCTCTTCCAGAGGTCCTGAGTTCAATTCCCAGCAACCACATGGTGGCTCACAACCATCTGTAATGGGATCCAATGCCCTCTTCTGGTGTGTCAGAAGACAGCAATAGTGTACTTATACATAAACTAAATAAATCTTTAAAAATAAATAAATAAATAAATAAATGCAAATTGAAATGTCCAGGCTCTGCCACAAATAAAGAGAGGAGGAAGCATCAGTAATGGACAGCAAGGGCTCACATGCCACGGTGCCTTATGGGAGGTGGGAAATAAATAGAGCAAAGAGCATCCATTTGAGAGGTCCTCTGGGGAAGTAGCTTGATTGGTTTTAGCCAAAGCAAAGAGCATGTGATTATGTGTAGTGCGCTATCCCAGACCAGCTGGAAATAAGACACGGACAACTGAGTCCTTCTCAAGGTGGTTTAATCAGGATGCTCGAACAGCTTCTTCCAAGTGGCCCCGAGCCCTTCCCGTGCTCAGCTAAAATGCTTTCAAGTGGACCAATGCAATCCGGCCACGTGGCATCTCTCCATATGTCCACGTAAACTGGGGCCATTCTGCGCATTATCCTCATAGCCAAATAAGGACTTGTTTGTCCTCAGCAAGCAAGCTACCAGCGCCATCTTAGGGCGAGGTCCAAAGCGCCTTACAATTATGGGAGACTGTGCTGATCACAAAGCAAGCATTTCAGGGACCGTGAGCAAAGGAGCCCGTGAAGGAAGGTTGTGCAAGATAAAGACCATGAGATTAAGAAACGTCAAGACGATTTTTACCTTTCAAAGCGTGAACTTCTTAGGCTACATCAGGGGAAGACTGGGTGTCTTTTGATCTTATGTCTGATATAATAGGCTCTTATGAGATAGAGGAGAATAAATAAATAGGTTCTGATGTGACTACTTGGTTATTGTCACTTCTGTAAGACAAGGTAATACTAAGAATATAGGCTGCAGTTTAATGCACCAATGAGTCAGACACCATTTGGAAGCAATTTCAGTAATGAGGCCATTTCTCTATGCTATCAAGTCCCTTCCACCTTTCCTGAACCAAAGGACACCTTTTGGTTATTACAGTTTAAACTTCTTGCTCTATTAAGTTATCCTTAATTTTTTCCCTTTCCAGATGAAATGATACTATATTTTCCCCTCCACTTATGTACTTACAAAATCTGCGGACTGTGCTGTACCATGGAATAACATCGGTGAGCGAGAGAGCATAGCTATGTGACTCTGCCTCTTCAATGGCCTCTGACAGAAGAATTACATACTTCGCTTTGTGAACTTAGGCAGAACTCAGGTAGAATGCTCAGAAATCATCAATAAACTATATTCTCATTTTTCTTCCTTTATTACATGTCCCTGCCCAGTAATTTAATACACTGGTGCCATGGCACTTACATAATGTAGACTTGGAATTGGGTCTCCTCAGGCTGGTAGCTACAGTGTCCTCTGTACCTATTGATTCCCTCTCAGGAAATTTAAGTATCTGAAGTGCAGTTGATGATGCAGGGAAGAAGTACATAGTCAGTAATTGTGCCCTTCCCCCACGCTGCCAACCTGTCTAGGTTGAGCAGCCCCTAGATTGAGCAGACCGGAACATGCTGTTTACCACTAGAGATCCGAATAACAAAGGACTTGGGAAGCTGCCTGCATTGGAGACCTGCAGTCTGCCACAGGAGTTGAGCCGAATGGACTGCCTGCTGAGCTAGCCTTGACACCTTTGGACTGCTAACTCCTGGCCTAGCCCCTGGGCTGAACCGAGAAGAGACTCTGGAGGGTGGGGCTTTTCCTTTATATGTGAAAGCAAATTATTAAATTCCAGGCCTTGATCAGAGAACTTTGTCTTGGCCTCATCTCTTCTCGCCCTCCGTCCCCTTTCATTCCCAGCCCCCCTTTCAGGTGAACCCACTTGACTTGTGGCTGCAGGCGGCTACAAGTAATCTCCCAGATCCATCAAATGCCCTGGGCATCACATGGGCTCACTTTTCCCTCTAATGTAGATATCTTTTTACTTATCTGATAATAGCTCAGGCATCCTACCTCAATGAACTGGACCTTTTCCATTTGTGGAATGGGACATTATGGAAACCAATTTCATTGTGCAGATTACCCTGGAGGCAGCATAGGAGTTTACAACAGAATTAACTTGGAAGAATACGTATGAAAATCACATCTTTCTTGTGACAAATTTCCCTGTGTTTATTTCAACAGCCTGCTAAGTTTTCTTTGTGTGAATCAACAGCAAGAAGAACCTGATGATAAACCATGTTGGTGATGACTTTATTTTTAATTGACATACAAGTTTTGTACATACTCATAGAGTAGAACAATGTAATTCTATATGTTTATACAGTGCATAATGATCAAATCACAGAGCAACTGGTATTTCTGTATTCTCAGGCATTATCATTTCAGCATGTTGGAAACCACCAAACTCTTCTCTAGTTATGTTGGAACTGCTCTCGACTGGAGTTGCCTTCTTATGACATATAACACCAAAAAAGTTCCTTCCCCTAAAAGTATTTCTGTAGCACTTTTAAATGGAAAATGACCTCTGTGGACTTGGTTTTTATTTAAGGATACTGTTTTAGGTAATTGTGAAATCTTTTACGTTTTTGAAACATGGAGGATGGAAGTAGGTACCTGTAGTAGGCTTTGAGGTTTTGGACTGGCCTGGGATCCTAACAAAGACATTGTCTCTACTTCCTGTTTATTTATTCCATTTGGGTTTACAAAACTCCCCCTTAGAGGCATAGACTATCTGACAAACAATCTAGTACCAGACATCAGAACTCCCCTTTGTAGCTTCTGGTTATAGTTAGGAGACTCTCCAATAACATAGGCTACTGCTGTTACCTTTGGTTGCTTCATAAAGGTCAAAAGTGAGGTCCTGCTGAAGGCATGGTGTACATAGGATACAAGACTCTGGGTATCAAAGCTGGATCTGACCTGAATGCCTCTTCCCTGAGGACCAACTTTCATAGTATTAAAAGGTACTATTCAAGCTTCCAGAGGATGTAAGCAACCCATAGTACTGCTCATTGCGACACCTATAAACCACAAAAATGACCAGAGTAGCAAAATATCCCTAAGGGTACTCACATCTTGGCGGTAGCCATCAGCTTTGTAATTAAACATAATGCCTACTCATCAGGATGGAATTCATGCTTGGTTTTGAAAATCTAGCCAACCACCAGAGGCTAGGGAGGGCATGGATCCTAGAGGAAAATTTACAACTGCCCACTTTACTAAACCAACTTAATTCGGAACTGTATTACAAATATTTCTCCTTATAGTTTGATAATCTATGTTGCTTTTTAATTGTTTCAAAAACATTTTATTTTTTAGAAACTCCCTTTTAACAAAATAAGATATAATAAGATGAAAAAAATCACATAAAAGTTAGACAAAGCAACCCAGCAGAAGGAAAAGAGCCCCAAGGGAAAGTACTAGAATCAGAGACCCACTCATTCACACACTCGTATTTTGGGAGTCACGTGAACTAAGCACCTGCTCTCTGACTAGATTTGAGGCTCACTCCACAGGAGGGAATACATATTAGGTACTAGAAGCACACCCAAAAAATGCATGATGGAGGAAGATACAGGATTTAGGAAGAGACTTAATTCTGTCATCAGCTTAATACAAGTAGCATCAAATAGCTTTCTAAATATAAATGTCTGTATGTATGGGAAATTGCTACTCTTGGCTTTAATCAGAAAAGCCTTTCTTCTCAGTGAGTTTTGATGAGCTCAAAGCTTTACTGGGGTGAAGAGTGCTGAGAATAAGCTAAGGGCCCAGGCTTAAGCAAGACATTCATACCATCACCCCTGAGGCTCAGAAAACTTATGGAGGTTATGGAGGGCAAAAAACTGGGAGACCTGAAATATAGGAAGATGAATAGCAAAACTGCAATTGCGATGACCAGTTCTCAACAAGGATAGATGAGCTTTCACTGTAATGGGCCCATTAACAGCCAGGGCTCAGAAGGCTCTATGTTCATTGATGGTCACTTTCCCATGGATAGATTCTGGGAAAGAAGTAGTCACTGCTTTCAGTTGACTTAATGACGTCACCATGCACCAATGGATAGTCTCAATCCAATGGCAACACAGATGGCCCTGGATAAACCGAATGGGAGACCAAACCAAACCAAAAGTTTGTGAGTTTGGGAAAGAGTTAGATCAAGAGGTGGTTGGGGCTTGATAAAAATGAAGAGTTGGCAGTTAAGAGCTCAAGATGAGAGCAACCAGAATGTGTTATGTGCATCTCAAATTGTAAACATACTAACTAAATAATAATAAAGAAATATGTGAAAGAATATGTGAACTTAACCCAAATAAGTTACCCCATTATTTTCCTATTAGAGAAACTCAAATTAAATTGCAAAATATCCCAAGTACTAGTGAGGATGAGACAGGCTTACTTAAAATGTAAAGTGTTAAGACCAATATGGATAATTTTTACATGATTTCATTTTACTTCTCACATAACTCAGTTATTAATATTTTAAGAATGTTCTATTAGAAATGAAAGCATATATTCAAAAGACACCAGATAAGGTCGTAGACGCATTCTCTCATTCCTAAAAATCTTAAAGGAGCCAAATATGTATTGTGAAAGCAAACAATAAAAGCACAGATTGCCACACAGTAATATGAAAACCCAGTGGTCCCGTGGCAGAACCTGTAACTCACACAACATGTGTGATATTCAAAACACACTGTGCTGGAATATTTAACTTATATGATACCTAGAAGATGTAACCTATTACAAAGTAAAATGGTGCAATTCCAACTGAGGCCAGGGTTGAAAGTGACACTTAGGGCAAAGAAGCATCAGAGGATGTTTTACAACGCTAAGCACAAGCAGTGCATTTATGAGGGTCTTGTAAATTGAGGATGTATGTTCTTTCAAAACTCCATAAGCAGTATCTAAAATGCAGGCATGTTAGTGTATAAAAACTCATACCTTGGTGAAGTCAATGTGAACGTTTTGAGCGGTCTAATCAACACAGTGCGAAAATAATGATCCAGGTCTAAAAATTCAGATCAGAGGTGATCCTGTACTAATATATCAATATTAAAAATAAGCCTGAATAACAAAGTAACTCACGCGTAACAAGGATCTAACTTCTTTGGCTGCACGCCCTACATTCTAAGCACCTAGATGACATTTCCTACCTTGTTATTTTCAGTTTGTTTCTTTGTGTTAATGAAGCTATTTTAAGATAAGCCACAGGCCAAATGCTCTTTCTTTCAATATAATGACAGGGGAAATAAACATTTCCCACTTTTCCCCTCCTAATGCCGGGTCACCCTCAGCCAGCTCTCTGCTGTCATAGGTAGCAGCCCAACTCTTCGGAGAGCGAGAAAGCATTAATCCATCTGATAAAGGCGCTTTGGGGAAGGTGAATACTGCTCAGAACTCTTTAATCTGTCATGTCCTATTTTCTTTGTACCATTGAAACGTTCCAGAATCCCCTTTCCAATCTGTCACGGGAACCCTAACATCCCACCCGAGCGTTTACATGAACCTTTAGTAGTATTATGGGAAGACATGAAGCCAGTTTACAAAACAAGGTCATTTTCTATGAATTTTGTATTATTAGTGTCAGACGTGCACTACAACCCACCTTTCCTACCTTTGTTAGTGAGAATTGTGCTCGCATGTACACAGCATTTCTGGACCATGAAGGGTAGAAGTTAAAGTCTTTTGCTAAATAAGTGAAACAGTGCTTAAATACTATGAAAACTAGGCCTTTAATTTGTTTTACAATTTCCTGAAAATGTGCTAAATATCATTCAAAGTAAACTAGTGGCCACACTGCACCTACAAAGCATGCCATTCTGAGCGGCAAACCAAAGCTGTGTGTGTTAGACTGTGGAGTGGAGGCTTCCTTCTTTGAAACCCTCTGTTATAAAAGCAAGAGAGATTTATGGGCAACTAATGCAATTGTTTTCGTGAATTATAAAATTAAAAATCACCCTGCTAGATAAATCTCTGGTGACAATTTCATTCCACCATTCCCAATGGCTTCTCAACGTCTATGCAATATAATTAACCGCTTAGGCACACCACTAACCCTCACTGGAAAAACTAATATTTCTAACTTGTGTTTAGAGGATTCACACTAGTATAACTGAAAATACTCTTCCATTTAGTGAGTGATGGATGACTTCCTTTTCATTCACGGCTTTCATCTGATCTACTATTGAAGTTGTGATTTTCATGGGAACTCTTAATTACCAAGGGTAATGACCGCTCATGCCAATTATTTCTGCATTACAAATGTTACATAATCTGTACTTGTATTATATTAAATGTGTTACATAATATGCAATACACATGTATCACAAGTGTTAGGTCTTTAAGGTCTCTTTTTGGCCTATGTCTACTCTTTGGTAAGCAGGTGTGTTTAACATTCATGATATATTGAACCGGATCCACCACTAATCTACATGTCATAGCAGAGCAAAATAAAGTAAGAATTCTGCTTTCAAATAGTGGGTTTTTTAAAATTTTCATTTTACATAAAGAAGACACATACATGTGAATCAAAGGTCAGTAAATTTTAAGATTCAGAAGAGGATTGGGACTGTCTGCATGACTATGGAAAAGAAGGAAGGAAGAGATTATGAAAATCAACAAGAGTATTGGCACTTGGTAATTTCTGAATAGCAGGTAATGTGGGAGACTTTAATCTTATTTAATATAGTGACATAGAAGGTTAGTATTGGCCTGTTTAGTAGCAAGGAGCAGCTAACACATAGAAACTAAATGCCCAACAGGTATACATACAGTTCATTATACTCTATTTAATTGTTTAGATTTCAATGGGCATTTATTAGCTTTGATACAGTTATGTTATTAAGCAACATGAAATGCTGATCTTACTTTTTTGTGGTTTTTTTCTCAGCACTTAAAAAAAAATGCCAAGTGAAATTATCAGTTCAGTGAGTTCTATACAGCCATGTCTCAATGTGGCATTTTTTTTGTAACAAAGAATTGAAGAGATAAGAGATAAAGTAGGACAATGGTGAAAAATAAAATATCACTTTGAGTACCAAATGTTTAATAGTCAACAAGTGGGCGTGGTGAGACCTACTACTGTCATTATTGACAAGCTATCCCATGAGTGTGAGATGTTCAGATTTGATTCTTGAAGATTATAGAGGAAAAAAAAAAATCCCCAAACTCTATAGACAGCTCTCTGATCTCGATACATTGTCTCTTTTGTAATTTAATTATAATTCTTTATGAAACACTCTTTTTCTGAAAAGATATTGATAGATAAATGTTGATCATTTGGCTTAAGTGTGTTTGATACAAAATGTTTTCCCTGGAAATTTCAATGTGATTCATTTTCTATAAGTATTTCCGCAAATATCCATACGCATATACAATTTCAATCCAGTTATCGATCCATTGAAATGTATAAATGTATGTCTAAATATTAATGCCTCAGAAATAATAAATAGCATACAACAAAAGTCTCTCTCTTGGATCAACAACTTAGTATCTAGACAGGGAAAAAATTTAATTAGAGATAGGAATTATTTCTCAAAAGATATACCGGTGCCTTTGAAAATGCTTACTTTATTCATTCCTTGACCTGTCTTAGTTGTGTCTCTAAAATCTACAAAGTGATAAATAACCAAATAGTTAGTGCTTAAATTAAAGTCATAATTAGAAAGTCAGCAAAGAGCAGATGTAATTTATATCATTAGAAATAAAGACAACTGATTCTTCATTTCAGCCAAGGACTTTAGAAAAAGTTAAGAGGCATATAAAAGTTCTGAAAATAAAAATGCCCTCAAACAATTGCAATATTTTATTTCCAAATTTGCTTTTGGACAAATCCTTCTCTAAGGCTATACTCCAGAAGCAAAATTCTTTAACCAAACAGTCATCACTTTTACCCAGAATGAATCAGTAGGCTTTTGTCAGGAAGTCTTTACAGATAGTAATGCACGTCTGAAAGTTCTAATATGTGAATATCAAGATTTGGTCTCAAATTCCAATGACCCATAATAGTATCTCATTTGAAGTAGTCATGTTTATTTAGATTTTGTACTTTTTAAAGCACAAAAGACAGAGGATCGGAATACAAAGAAAATGTGGATAGAGTTAAATGGAACAAAGCAATTTTCAGGAGGCTTAGACTCTCCTGCCTGGGTTCTAGACACAGAATTCTCTTCCCAGCATGACTGTAATTTGGAAGGAGTTGAAGTGCTTACTCAGCAAAGGTTGCCTAGCTCTAGTAGCTTGTTTTCTTCTAGTCCAATATGTGTGGTCACCAATTTTCACAGTGTAAATCTTCTGAGTGAATAGATTTTCTCAATGAGAGTTGGAGTCATGGATCACTAAAAGGGTTTAGAAACATTCTCACTAATCTGGAATTTGTAGGATTCAAGCAACAGAACCTTGGTAGCGCGGGGAGGGGTGGGGGGAGAAGGCTATGGTTTGACAAGACACATGATTTGACCTGAGAAAAATATGTAAGCTAATAAACTAAGATGGTTGGATAAATACTCTATAAATCATTCCAAAAGCCCAGATCACACACACCACAGTCACAATGCCCTCGTGTGGAAGGGCTTTTGTGGCTTATGATCAATGTTTCACAATGTTGAGAGATTCCAAGTGTAAAAACAAATCCACTTCTCATCATCCAATATTTCTAAAAGAGGAAGGGGATCAAACTTATGATTTTTTTTCAGTGTAGTCACTTAGACAATTTTAACTTCTTAAATGCTTATGAAAAATATTGGAGCCTAGAGGCCATTTGTGATTTCAACACTGGATTTTTTTTTTCTTCATTTTTTTTATTAGTTTTATTTTTTCCACAATTCTTCTCTCCCATCCCCCTTCCCTTCTCCTCTAGGTGTGTGGAGAGCCCCCTGTGTATCCTCCTATCCTGGAACTTCAAATTTCTACAAGGCTAGGCACTTCCTCTCCCATTGAGGCCAGACAAGGTGGCTTAGCTAGTAGACAGGAACCCCCATGGAGCTATAGAGACGCCAACCCACCCACAAAACTCTCAACCCTAAATTTATCCTGACTACAAGTAAAGCCAGCATGGGGGAGGAAGCAGGGACTGAGGAAATGGCCAACCAATGACCTGCCCAACTTGGGACCCATCCCGTAGGCAAGCACCAATCCTTAACACGATTAATGATACTCAACACTGGATTTTCAAATTAGCATCATAGCTGTACCATGATGCTCCTGAGTTATCTCTTGCTATTAGGAGAGCATCTGTCCTACTGACAATGGAAAGTTCATACAGATTAGATGCACAAAACCATGTTCCTTTCTGTAGATGAAAGCAAAGCAAATTGGGAAAAAAACTTTCACCAAACATAGAAGGCCCTTTTTGATTTTCCCCTGTATATCTCCACCTCTCCGATTTTTCTTTATCAAGGGAAATGTTCTGTGTTTAACTTCGTCATAGAAAGCTGTTCTTTGTTTCTCTCATATTTCCGTACAGTAAAATTAACAAGAATTTTTAAATGGAATTATTTATTTTTCACTTTGTATCCCTCCCCACAAAGAACATTTAGCAATTCCCATAACCAGAGGCTATTTCAGATCATTGCCCAAATTAAATATGGATGAAATACGGAAACGCCAAAGTTAAATTTGGTCCAGTGCAAAGTTTGCATTTTTTTTCCTCTTCCTTCCTATGTTTAAGTCATAAACTTGCGGTCGTCCTTGGTCTGTAAGTACAAGTGTAAAGGCAAACGAATCTTCTGCAGTTTATTTTCTGACTCCCAAAGTGCTTAACACAGAAAATAAAATGACTTTTATTTTATGCACTTTTAATTAATGGGAAAGGAGGGAACTGATGAACTCATTCTTAGATTTCATATCAAAATGAACTATCATCTATGGCCAATGGTAAAAATAACAAGTACCTAGCATGGGAGACTGAAAATGCCAGGTGCAACCGTAAGCATCACAGATACCAAGGCATTCATTCTTCAGAATAGCCCCAGGAAGCAGATGCCATGTGCAATATGTCAAAATAGTGACAGTGAATCTGAACACATGCTCCACAGCGCTTGATAACTGTTTCTTCACACAGCCTGCAGAAAAATACAGGCAACCTATGTATAGTGGGAATCATTCTGACCTTGGGCAGTGATCCTCTTAAGCAGATCTGATACTTTGAAATTCAGTTTTACCAAATGCACACATTTATCAGCAAAATGCAAATTAAGAACATCAAACAGAAGACCAGCTCCTATCAGTGTAGTGGTGACTGAGGAAGACCACCAGGAGGCGATGGTCCCTGCGTCATCAGAAAGGATATGTCAGGTTCAAGAGAAAAAAAACAACAACAAGAAAGACAGGAAGACTTTTGAAATAGGAAGTAATATTTGAATGCAATGGGGGCAGTTAGAGCCTCTGGGAAAACAGAGTAGGATTGACTCATTAAACTAACCCACAAATCACATATGCACCCTGGCAAAGGCCTGGCTGGCAGAATTCCCAGACACATTTGAATCTCCCATAAAAACTATAGATTGCCAGGCTCTGTCAGACCTCCCACATCTGATGCTCTGGGTGCTATCTAAGGATTTGAAAAGTTGAAATAGTGCTTCCAGCATCAACAAGCCAGTTGATCCCAGGCACGTCAAACTGCTAGAAGTACCCTCAGACTCATGCACCTTATCCCCAAATTTGGAGAACCACCCTGCAATTATTAGCATGTTTTCAAACAGTAAATTTCCGCATGGAAGGATCGTGTGTCTCATAACTCACATCACATACTCTGTATGCAGGTTGAATCTGCACTTTTGTCCCACTTTTAATTCGGGATGAAAACATTTCATCATGTTTCTAAAGGGGTAGGTTGGAAAAAAATTATAAACAATACAACCCAAATCTGGCTACCTGTTTTTACTTTGGTAATAAAAAACAAACAAACAAACAAAAAAACTACAACAAAACCATCAAAACAAACAAACAATGGCTATTAGGGTGCTGGGATTTTAAAGAGTGATATTTGACATACTCACCCAAGAGAATGCCTGTCTTCCAACATCAGACATCAGGCACTAATAAACTGTCACACTCCTGCAAGCATCTAAGATTGAGCTTACATTATTTCTGTTCATGTGAATAACGAAGTACCTCTAAAACCACAAACATGTTGACATTTATTTGGTTGGTTATAAGAGTCATTGGTCTGTCTTGTTTTTCTTACAACACAGTGAGCATGTTCTGGTTCAGAGACAGCAAGTTCCCATTCATTTAGTTCTAAAAGCCGGCCCTATAAAATCGCTGCTCCTTCTGCTTCTTCCTACCTTGTGCATGGTGCAACTCTGAAAGCAGATAAGCTTTTGGGCTTGTAACTCCCACATGCCTACGAGAGAGAAGAAAATGCCATTCACTGAAGCAAGTGAAACCCTTAAAGTAGAGAAAGACTGTGCTCATAGACACTGTAAATCACAGACTCCCCTGAGTATTCCCCACACGCTTGCCAGCCTGACTTTCAGGCAGTGCTATATTCTTCCTTTGTCAGAATGGAAATCTGAGGCACTTTGCTTGGACTATGGCTGTTTTTCTCAATTCTTAGGATTAAATATCACAGGTTATTAGGAAACTCAGTTTTCATCAAAGAAAGTTATTAGAAGGTAAATCACCAGATGGATGGATGCATGCAAGGTAGGTGGATGGATGGATGCATGGATGGATGAATGGATGGGTGAATGGATGGATGTATGTTCAAAGTTAAATAAAAGTGAATCCGTCTGGTATTCTAAATTTTTACTCAAAAGAAAAAATAACATTGCCAAAATTTCAGCACATACAATTAGGATGCAAAAATTTTGAGATGCATTATGATCTTCTAAGTTCCTATTTACATTTAAGCTCTAAACTTCACTTTCTAACTTCCGCTCCTAAGTTACCTCCAAGTGAGTTTGTTAATATAAAGGAAAATTAAAGACCAAGTGAACTTGATTTATTTCAATAATATGTCTTGGAGATTTACATTCATTACTCCCTTTAAATAGTAACACACAAGCCAATATGTTGTATCTTTGTCTTTCTCCCTATTTGGAGAGCATGCAGGATGCGACCAGGCATATAACACGTGTTTAAAACACACTTATCAAATTATACTAACTATTGCCCAGCCTATACATAAATTGCTGCCTGAAGAGAAGCCATGTGTACAAGCACACTGTGTAATGACCCCATCTGCTAGAGAGATGAAAGTCAGGGCATAACATTTCACTGGCCTGATCCATCTGCCACCAGTCACTGTGGGCAGAGGCTTCTGTTTCTTGTCAGCCAGCAATAGGAAGCAAAGCAGGATTTAGTAGCTGCTGAAGTACTAAAGGAAAGAGCAGAGCACACACCATTCATGTCAAGTCCCTTATGAGATCCATGAGATCCGGGCTTCCTTATCCTCCCCATCTTGTAAATAAACACTCTCCCTGTGCTGTTTTGCTTCAGAAGATACCTTACTTGCTAAGTCGGGGAAAAATGTGCTCAGTTAGAAGGTGTTCAATTAACCCACTTGTACAAGTGAAAGGATGTGATTTATGGTTTATCTCATTGAGACTTTATTAAGACAGTAGTTCAATTTCCCGCCCTATTCCTATACTTAAATGACTTCAAAGAGAAACTATGGAATTTTTTGTCAAAATAGAAAGTGAAACATTTTCAGTCACTTATACTTTGACAACTGACTCACCATTTGAAGCCAGACAAAAAGGGAGAAATTTCTGGTTACATTCTGTGGTGCCGTGATTTGGATTTGGAGGTATAAAGTTTGAAGCCATACTAATAATGGTGTGTGTGTGTGTGTGTGTGTGTGTGTGTGTGTCTGCGTGTGTGTCTGTGTGTGTGTGTGTCTGTATATTTCTAGGGATCAAATCTATGTCACTCGTTACACACGCATGACAAAGCACTCCACAAGCAAGTTAAATTTCTATCCCTCTGATGCTTTTGTTGGTTTATTTTCCTTTTTGGTACCCACAGAATAGGCAATTTGTTTAGTATCTAATGTCTTCTGGTTTAGAGGAGAGAAAAGTCATTTGATGCCCAAGTGCTGAACACATATTCACGTCAACAGCAAACAAGACTTGATTTACAAAATAAGAGTGAAGTAATAGTGAGCAATTAAACTGAGCCAGCAAACTAGGGGGCATGGAGAGAGAGAGGCATTGTGGAATTAGTCAGTGTCCACAGAAGGAAGATGAAAGCCACATTAAAAACATAGTGTGGACCAGAGATCCTTCTGGATACTACATGTATGAATTCCTACTATGTCTTATATTTTTTTTAATATCAGGAATCTGCACCCTGTTTATGAAAAAAAAACAACTGAGAAAATTAGGGGTAAAGAAAGTGATGGGGTTTTACTGCATTTGGAATGAATTTTGTGCATTTTAAAGGGTATTTATTTATTTATCTATTTTGCAGGGTTTGGGAGCTGTACTTTGGGCAGGGTCTCAAGCCAAGCTAGCTCTACTTTTGCTGTATGGCTACTGAGGATATCCTTGAGTTCCTGATTCTCTCATTTGTCTCTCCTATGCTCTGTAATTACAGGCATACACAACCCACTTCAAGATAACTCATAATATATATAAGTTTTTAAATGATATATGGATAATTTGTAATTCCATGAAATAAGATTAGAAATCTATAAAGAGAAAAACTTTGGAAACTATATAAATATATGGAAATTAAACTTAAAAAATCAGTATATCCAGGAAGGAATAAAAAAAACAATTAAATAAATGTAAGTGGAGAAACACTTTATCAAACCTATAGGATTCAGCAAAGGGTCACAGAAGAAAGCTTTTAGAAATCAACACCTATATTTAAAAGTAGTAAAATCTCAAATAACCTGTAGCTACATTGAAGGTAACTATAAAAGTGAACATTTTAAAAAACAGAAAAATTAGAAAAAAATAATAAAAAGCACAGAGATACATAAAATACAAACTAAGAGTGCAGAAAGGTAATTTAAGGGGAGTTGGTTCTTAAAATGAATAATACTATATAAAAGGAGACATCTCAAGAAAATCAGATAGAATAAATATAAATAAAGAGACCTAAAAAATTGACAACACAGAACCATAAGGGATCACTAGAGATCATTACAAACTAGCACATAAAAACAGATTAGATTGCATACAAATAATGGACACATAGACTGGATAGACCAGACCATGTGAAATGGAAAATATGAATAGACCAAGAAGTAACAGAATTGAATCAGCAGTGAAAAGTCTCCATCAACAAAACAAAACAAACAAAAAGCAAACCAAACCAACAACAAAAATTCCTAGGTCTAAATGGCTTCATTGATAAGTCTTATTAAATATCCAAAGAACAAATCCTGACTCTCCTTAAGAAAGTCTCAGAAGCAGAAGAGAAACTTTTCACCAAAAGTGAATTCTAGAAAGTCTTTATTGTCTCAATATTAAAACCAGATAAAGACACAAAAACAACAACAAACATATAGTCATATCTTGGATGAGGACAGATATAAATATCTTAATAAATACTAGAAAACTCAAACCAAGGGCACATTTTATAATTATATTCCATGTTAAAGTCTGATTTGTGAATGCACAGATGGTTCCAAACCTACAAATAAGAAACTGTGATATATATACTACTGGACGGAAGGAAAGGCAAAATCATATCATCATTTTTATAGATGCATTAAAAACATTTGACAGAATTAAGACATCAAAATCAAACTAATGAAGAAATTAGTTCTAGAAGGAATGATTCAGCATGATAAAACATATGGATAGTAAGCTGATATGTAACATCGTGCTGAATGGAGAAAAGCTTAAGGCCTTCTCTATGAGATATAGAACATGACAAGGTTGTCCGCTCCCAGCACCGGTAGTCAACATGGTGTCAGCAGTCACATCTGGAGCATCACGTAAGAGAATAAAACGGCTTCCAAATTGGAAGAGCAACTGTTGCGTTCCTAAAAATGTTGTGTCCTTAGAAACAAAAAATCTCAAAGACTTCATTCAAAACTGTAGGAAGCCGCTGTTAGCGGTGGTATAATCTGCCATTCCAAGATGGCACGGACATCGTGTCCTCCACTAGTAAACAATTAACTGCACAGGTGCAAAAAGGCAAAAGCGCGCCAAAGTCACTGCCCATCTCGGGGTGTAATATGGGGTGATGAGTGAACAGCCAATCAGAAGTGAACACGTTACTCTAGGGTGTATTTAAGCTGTGCCTCTTCCTGTCTTTGGCCCTTCCGCGCGCGTTCTTCACTTCTGCTGATACAAGATTAAACCCTCGCTGTGGTAACTACCTGAATTCCGTCTCTCGTGTCTCTCTTCCACGGGCGGGCGAAAGGGGACACGGGAGGTGCACGCAACACAAAACTACTCAAACTAATACATAAATTTAACCTGATTGCTGAATACAAAATTAATATTAAAAATAAGTAAGATATTTTACATATTAATAGAATACCTGAAACAGAATAAAGATGACAATCCTATTTGGAATGGTATAAAAGATATCTAGGAATAATTTTAATTAAAGAACTAAAATACCTTTACAGGAAAACTATAAAAGTGATGAAAGAAACTACTTAAGACACAAAGAAACCTTGTTTTCCTAGATTAGTAAATCATCAATTTGTTATAATGTCCAAACACCTCAAATAACTCTCTGGGTTTCATGAATATCATACCAATGCTATCAGCATACCAATAACATGCCTCACATTACAAGAAAACCACCTTACAGTTTACAAAAAACTGTGAAATATTTAAGAGGGGGCTAGTTAGATGGCTTGGCAGATAAAGCTAACTGCCTTCAAGCCTAATGACCCAAACTGAAAGAACCTATATAGAAGATAGTCTCTGATACACACACACACACACACAGAGAGAGAGAGAGAGAGAGAGAGAGAGAGAGAGAGAGAGAGAGAGGAAGAGAGAGAGAGGAAGAGAGAGAGATTGGGAAAGAAAGAAAGAAAGAAAGAAAGAAAGAAAGAAAGAAAGAAAGAAAGAAAGACAAGACAGAGAAACATAGATAATGGCATGTGCATGCACACACTTTTAAAAACAAACATTTTGTAGGAGAACAGAAAGAATAAAGCAGGAGGTATTGCAATGACTGCTTTTAAAATATATTGCAAATCAATAGCAATCCAAACTGCAATGTGATATAGATGTGTGGTGTGTTACCACAAACCAGACACATACACCAACAAAACAGAATACAGAGCCTAGAAGAATCTACCTTGAGAAGTTGTAAGAAATGACCTTGAACATTTTTGCCATTGTTGATAAATTTGAAGTATCATACACACATCATGTTATCTATACATACATCTATAGATACTGATAACATTAACCTGTTCGGTAAATGATGATGTATAAATGCTTTACTTTCATTGGCCCAGTGGTTTCTTTTAAAATGAAGCTATACAATATTTATCAATTACATGGAACAAATTACAAGGTTTTTTTTACTCTTGAAACAAATTCAAATGAATTATTAGTATTTGCTTTCCACTCCTTCTAGAACTTACTGTGAGACTTATGAGTCCAGTGTTTGAGGACACAGTATTACGGTGAAGAACGTGTATTTTAAAAGAAAAGTCAGGTCAGGCTGTCTAAGTCAGCCTTCGTGGTTATATCCTATATTATATGCATGACCAGAATTGGTTGTTTAATCCTCTTATGCCTCAGTTTCTTTTTTTTTTCTAATGTAGAGAAAAACACAAATTTTTACATATGGAATTTTGTAACAAAAACCTAACTTAAAATGTACATTCATAATCTTTGACAGGTGCAAAACTTAAAATAAGATTATAAATAAAGATGTAAATATTTCTAAATATTTGAATAGGTGTTTTGTTCCAATTCATATATATATGTATATGAATATATATATATATCCTTGTAAGGATATGGATGTCCAGGTTTCATTGTGTAATTCTGGGATTCTGGGATTATTGCTCTGTAGGTGGAACCATGGGAGAATGGACTCTATCTATAGTCTGATCTACTGCTCTCCCCATCCCTGGCTTCATTTGCAGGTTGAGGGTCTTTACCTATGCAGCCGCTTTCTTTATGTGTCAGTGTTTAAAAGGCTCCCCAGAATGAGTTATGTGTCGGGCCGCTCAGGCTTAAAAGCAGGCATGAGAAAAGCAGAGAGCTACTTAATGGGATTAATCACAAACAAGACTTCCAAGCAGA
The DNA here is from genome assembly GCF_011762505.2 of Arvicanthis niloticus. Taxonomy (NCBI): domain Eukaryota; kingdom Metazoa; phylum Chordata; class Mammalia; order Rodentia; family Muridae; genus Arvicanthis; species Arvicanthis niloticus. The sequence continues at coordinate 36,201,418 of NC_047676.1, read as the reverse complement.
CTCTAGAAGAGTAGGAAATCCTGGGGTCCCAGATACATACTGAGATTCTACAACAGAGCTATGAGTGGTTGTCCTTACCTTTTGATCCAAGGAACATATTTACTATATAGACAGGGATTCAGCTCCAGAAGAACAAAAACATAACTCTCCAGAGCATGAGACAAAGTCCTATTAAGGTCCGAAGGAAGAATGATCTACATCACAACTTAAAGGACAAATTTCCACAAAATAAGTCATTAAAGTACAACAACAAAAGAAATAATGACATTCTCAATTTTTGAGAATGCCCTATTCTCAATTTTTAGTGTACTTAATAATTGTGAAATAAATTGGGGTTATGACATTGTTGCAGCCTAATTATTCTTACCATCGCCATAATCAGCTGCTAATTTTAATCTTGTTTTTAAGAAAAAATAAGCATGGATAGTTTTAAATGTAATTATCTTACTTCTGTACAAATAAGTAAATGAATAGATTTTCTGGTAAAAGACAAAAACAAGAAATAAATCATTTGTATTTCCAATAAAACTGTCATATATAAAACAGCCAAACATGAAACTTTACCTAAATGCAGAAGCATCAATTTAACACATCGACTAGAGGGGTTGAAGTGTGTGGAAGGCCTGCTGATGGGTCTTTATTTGGACAAGTATGTGGTCTCAAATATCATATCGGTTTGGAAGCCATGTTCTGACTTTAATATGCTCACAGGGAGAGTGAACACAAAAACAAAGACCAATAACAAAATCAAAGTCACAGGAGAAGATAGGAACTAGTATATATCAGTAAACACCCAAATCAAACATGCTTGCAGAAGAACTTCAGGTATGCAGAAGAAGCTAAGGGAAACTCATCTTGTGCTTGCTGGGCCTACAGAGGAGTTGAGCCACAGAGGAGTTGCACCTCCCACCGTCTCAGGTCTCCCCAGCACTCCTTCTTGGTTATAGGCTCTTACAAGCTTGAAAGTGCGAATGCAGCTTCAAAGTGATGCAGACACAATCTGCAGTGAGTTCTTCCATTCTGCTAAAGAATTTTGAAAGCTTGAATGTCACCGGTCGGTAAAGGGAAGACGTGACCATAAATTCCACACTCTTTCTTTAAAATCTGCCTAAAATGTTACAAATGTAAATGCTGCTTTTGTTTCTTCGGATAAAGGGTTGAAATGAGATCCCGGTAACCAAACTGTGACAATACATGGGTTGGGCTGAGCCGAGTGCTTTTATCTAGCTATCTTTTGGCCTAGACCTGGAATTTTCTAGCTTCCATACAATCTAATCTGTCAAGCATGGACCTTGAATGCTTCAGTTTCTAGCCTACGTCTGCTAACATAGGCCTAGAATGTTTTAGCCTCAGAGGCTCACCACTGAATAAACTCACCCTTTCAAATTCTTTCTGAACTCTGCCTGGCTGGTTCTACTCAACTGTTCCGGCTCCAAGTCGTCTCCAAGCTGACTAAATCTGGCTTCTCTCAGCTTCTCATTGAATTGTTCTTCTTGGCCTTGAACTAACTCCGGCAATTTGCTGTGATCTTCTGGTTCCTTCTCATTCCCTGGTTGCTTCTGTGGTCACCTGTAACCTGTCTCTGTAAAACTGCCTCCCCTCTCTCTGCACAAACTGAACAGCAGCAGACTCACTCAACTTCACTGCAGTGAACTCCCAAGTTCTCTATCTCCCTGTACTGCTTTTAAATCGTGTTTCACCTGATAGTTAAGTGAATACTATCTGTCTCATTCTGCCAAATCGTACTCTGATTTGTCTCGTTGCTCTCTATTAGCCTGCATTGTTTGGGATTAAGGGTGTATACTAGGAGTGTGTCTGTATTCCCGCCAGAGGGATTAAAGGTGTACGATCTATCTGCATTCCAGCTAGATCACACAGATGGAGAAGGTCTTTGGATGTGATCCCTTGCCAGAGCAGCCACGTTTCTGGGTTAAAATTCCTCTAGAAAATGTAGTTTAATGGAGGACTCCAGATACATATGCAGCAGAGGATGGCCTTATCTGGCATCAATGGGAGGGGAGGTCCTTGGTCCTGTGGAGGCTTGATGCCCCAAAGTAGGGGGATGCTAGAGCGGTGAGGCAGGAGTGGGTGAGTGGGTGGAAAAGCACCCTCATAGAGGCAAAGGGGACAGAGGACAGGGCAGATGGGATGAGGTGGGTTGCAGCAGGGTAACCTGGGAATATCATTTGAAATGTAAACAAATAAAATGATTAATAAAAATACTATGATCGAGGAAAAATGCAGTTTAAATTTACTCAGATGAAAGTAACTTTGACTCCCTTTATTGATTCTTTTCTGACATAACATAAGAAAAAAAAAGGCTTCTAAGAGATAGCTACAAAATATAGGAAAATAAATATAATTAGATAAAATAAAAACAGGAAAGTAATTTTTAATATGCCCCAACCTCTGCACCTTAGTAGATTTCTGACATTGGGTTCACATCTGCCACACTTTGCTTAGTATATTGCATCTTCAATATGTTCAACATAGATCCGGTGATAATAAAGTAGATTTCAAACCTAGGCTGTCAGCTCTTAAAATGAGGGGGTCAAAGACATCCAAGTCAAGCCAGCTCTTGATGCATATACAGTGAGGCATATACAATGATTTGGGGATGTTCCCTCACCTCCACCTTCTTGTCCCCTTCAGTACATTACTTTCTCTACTCTCAAAGCCTACTTTTATTGTTAATTTCTCTCTGAACCTTTTTTCACATCTCCTATTTAACTTCCAGCTCTCCGATCTTCTGTAGTTCTCCAGGCAACTAAATGTTAAAGCTTTGGAAACTCTGTGACAGTCACAAGTATGCGTTCAATTCTGGAAACAAGTGTTTAATAAATTGACACTATTTAAGAAAGGAAATACTTAATAGTGTGATTACTATAGCATAAAGTAACACGTCAACACAAGGAGTTCAAGGTGAGATTTCTAAAGCATGACGTAGATTTGTTTTAACAGTACTTTGATTTGCTTCATAGATGACTGAGATTTTACTAAACAACTGCAGTCAGCAAGTATTGTTTATATATGAGCTATTCTTCCCCCCCCAAAAAAATCAGGATTAAAAAAGCAATGTTTTTATATTTATGACAATTTTCTGTTAAAACTAAAAATCTTGATTTTGAGTTGAATAATTTTAAATGTCAAGATACAGGCATGCTGACGTTTCCTTCTGTGAACTTACTAATAAAATAAATAAAATAATTACAAATCTAGAAAATTTTTGTATTGTGAATTTAGCAGTACTCATTTTATGTTTTCATAGTAGGTCATAGTCTTATAAAGGATTAAAATAGTAAATTTATATCATTAACATTAGCTTTATTTTAAATTTAAAGTATTATATTGAGAATGTACTAGCGAATCAATTTATTATTTTTCCTGTTTTGATAAAATATTCTGTAATCAGTATACACACAAACACATAAAAGAAAAGAAAAAATCTTTTGTTTGAGAAATTTTACACATCAAAATCTGAAAATACCTCAGAGAGAGTTGGGCATGAGGGTACTTCAGGATTTGAAGGCAAGGCAAAGTATAGAATTTAGCAAAGAAGATGGTAATGTAGGAAGAAAGAGAGGGGTGTGTGTGTGTGTGTGTGTGTGTGTGAGAGAGAGAGAGAGAGAGAGAGAGAGAGAGAGAGAGAGAGAGAGACAGAGACAGAGACAGAGACAGAGACAGAGACAGAGACAGAGACAGAGACAGCTATCCCATGGAAACCAACTGCTCAAGGTGTTCCTGGTATAATGGATTGAGTATCTGCTACTATCTGAGAAGATGAAATAATCAACATGTGTGATTATTTGAGGAATTTTATTTAAGGAGAGACTAGAGAGCAATAGTGAAGAATGCTGAAAATGAACACATTTTAATCAGAATGTACGTTCTCACGCACACATGTGTATATGCATATGGGGGCTAGAGGATAATTTAGGTGCCCTCTTCAGCAACACAGTCTACCTGCCTTTGAAACAGAACCTGTCACTTCCCTGGGGCTCATAATTGGCTAGAATGTTGGTCCAATGGGTTTCAGGGATCTTTGTTCATCTGTCTCTGTGGATTCTAATTACTAGTACATTTTACATCAGTTCTGGGGATTAAACTCATGTCTTGATGCTTACAAAGCAAAAGGTTTACAAAGCAAGCTATCTTTCCAGCCCAGGAAATGAGAATTTCCAGGATATGATTTGTATTAAAACACCCTTTAATAGTGGGGGGAAAAATGGAACTAATCTAATGTTAATAGTATAAGAGAAAAGAAAGGGGACATTTTCATAAACAACAACAAATCCCTGTCAGCAATAAGCAAAGATATTGCTTGTCACTGCTCGGGAAGAACAACAGCCATGTTCTCCTTATGGGAGACACAAAGAACAAGGTTATGCAAGGTAAGATGCATGAAGGTTCATAAAATTAAAGCCTGTGAGATAAGCAAGTTAATGTTTTTAACTTGAAAAGAAAATTTAGTTAGCCAGCCAAGAGTTAAAAGAAATCAAGAAAAATTGATATATAGAGGGCAAGGAACCATTTTTTTTTTTTTTTTTTTTTTAGTACAGCACAAACAATGGCAGTGCTAAAATTCCAATAGAGAATTGATGAATTTGAAGTAAATGTCATGTGCACGATGGCAGGATTGTTCTCTCGTAATAAGGGCAAGCCAAGTGGCTAAAATTTCATCTGGTTTCAAGTTTTGTCATGTCAGTAGCGGAGAGAAGAACGAAGTAAAAGAGAGAATTTGAAGGGTTATATAATGGAACAATTATGTGAACGTCGAGGCTGAAAGAGTAAGCCCAAAGGAGGCACAGGGAAAAGCCAGGCCTCGAAGGCTGAATCGGGCTAATTAACTAAATCTGGGCCAGTTAGTGGCTTATAAGGAGGGGATTAAGAGAAGGGGAATGGGGAAACATGAGGATACTCCAGAGTAGAAAGCTGAAAACTGAAACAATCGAACTAATTCTATTGCTATTTCCAAGAAGACTCACAGGAAGATCCCAAGAGTGGAGATGAGATAGAGGTAAAGATTACTAACTACAAAAAGGTCAAGGATTGAATTTCTTGGTAGAAAGCAAAGGTCACTGTCTTAATTAGGGTTTTACTGCTGTGAACAGACACCATGACCGAGGCTACTCTTATAAGGATGACATTTAATTGGGGCTGGCTTATAGTTTCAGAGGTTCAGTTTATCATCATTAAGGAAGGAGCAGGGCAGCATCTAGGAAGGCAGAGCTGAGAGTTCTACATCTTCATCTGAAGGCTGCTAGTAAAAGACTGACTTCCAGACAGCTAGGGTGAGGGTCTCAAGCCCATGCCCACAGTGACACACCTACTCCAACAAAGGCCACACCTCCTAATAGGGCCACTCCCTTGACTAAGCATATACAAACCATCACAATTGCTATAAATAATGACAAAGTACAGTAAAGGATGACAGTATGTGAGGAGTCAATATATTCCATACATGAGGCAGGATAAGAATAGCATCAATGGCTGACAGAAAAATGTGGTGAGTGGCTCAGTCTTATACTGTATAACTACAGGAGACAAGGATCTTTAAGCAAGGAGAATAATATGGTGTGGAAATAACACTGATTAACAAGAAAGGTATTTGTATTGGCTTTCCAATGTTGTTAAAACAGATGACCATAAAATTAATGGCCCAAGCCAATGTGCATTCATTATATTACAGTTTCAGAAGCTAAAGGTCTCATATATGTTATACTGGGTAAAATCAAAATGTCAGCAAGGATATGTTTTTCCTTCAAGCTCCTGCTCTCTTATTCCTTTGAGCTTCAGGAGGCTGGCCACATTCACACACTCTTGGCATCCTCTGCCATTTTTAAATCCACAGGCAGAAGGTTGTCTCAGCTCTCTCTTTGATTCTCACATTCATATTTCTCTCTTTTAAAGATCTTTATGACATGAAAGACCCAGCTAAATAACTCAACACTGTCTTCCAATTTCCACATCTTGAACCTAATCATATCCCCAGTGTACCTTTTGCCAGATGTAGGAACATCTTCATAGGTTCTTCAGTTTGGATATTGACAGGGTGACTTAGTTAGGGTTTCTATTGCTGTGACAAAACACCACTACAGAAAAGCAAGTTGGGGAGGAAAGGGTCTGTTTGGTTTTCATTGCCATATAGCTGTTTATCACTGAAGGAAGTCAGGCCAGGAACCCAAACAGAACAGGAACCTGGATGCATGGGGCTGATGCAGAGGCCATGAAGAGATGCTCCTTACTGCCTTACTTCCTCTGGCCTGCTCCTCCTGCTTTCTCATAGAACCCAGGACCACCAGCTCTGGGTAGCACTGCCCACAGTAGGCTGGGCACTCCCCCATTGCTAATTCATTGAGGAAAATGCTTTGCATCTGGTTCTCATGGACTTATTTTCTCAATTGAGGCTCTGGCTCCTCTCTCTCTCTCTCTCTCTCTCTCTCTCTCTCTCTCTCTCTCTCTCTCTTCCTCCCTCCCTCCCTCCCTCTCTCTCTCATCATTACAGTGTGTGTGTGTGTGTGTGTGTGTGTGTGAAGGGGATGTCAGGACTTTACTTCTTTACTTTGCTTTACTTCTTTAGCGTGCATCTATTATTAAGTTAGCCATGTTGAGCTTCTTATGTCTCAAAATTTAGTATAACATGCCATTCTTTCTCTATAGGCCCTTCTTTATCTTGTTGTTGTCATTGTTGGTGGTGGTGGTGGTGGCGGTGGTGATGGTGTGTGTATGTGTATAGGTGTGTTTATGTGGGTATATATGTTCTTGTGAGTTTATGCATTCAAGAGAGAGGAAGAGAGGGAGGAAGGGAGGAAAGGAGGGAGGGAGGGGGAGAGAAGAGAAGAGGGGAGAAGAGAAGAGAAGAGAAGAGAAGAGAAGAGAAGAGAAGAGAAGAGAAGAGAAGAGAAGAGAGAAAGAAAACAATTATAAGTTATTTCACTTAAACAAGACATCCTGTAAAGGCATTTCCTAGAATGGCATAGTCCTATAGAAATCAAAACTCAACAACTATATATGTGAACTTAAATAACCTCTTTTCTCCTTATGAGGAAAGTGTCATAATTAAGCTCTTCTTATAAGACTACTGGGGATTACAAAAGATAGATGGGCATAATAGTAATGTCTCCAGTCTTCATAATGTGTTTTTTTTTTTAATTCTAGTATGTTTATTACCAAGTTCAGAGTGCTTCATATTATACAGAGGAAAACTCAGAACAAGGTCAATGTGCTACAAAGAATAAAGATTTGCTTCTGTGCAGTGCAAACATCTGGGCTCCTTTGTTCTCTTTGGTAGCAATTTTCAAAATCTCCTGTACACTCCTTTTACACTTCACCTGAGTGAGTCAGGATTTTGGTTTGTAAAACTTTTGTTAAAAGTTCAAAATCTAAAAGCTGGGAGAATGGAGTGGATACAAGTAACAAGAAATAAAAGCAAAGCAGCAGACCAGATTGGAGGAGCCGTGAAAATTGGAACTCTAGCTACCTGGTTTCACTAACATTTTGAAAAGGCGTTTTGGCTTTCCATACCGTAGCTATCAAGATTCAAGCCAATCTTATCTAGATCTTTCAACGAGGACAAGGGGGCCCCGACTGACATCTGGGTTATATATTTTATGTCCAAACATCCAGGGAGGGAGAATCAGTCAAACTAACTTTTCTGGTTTCAAGTAAACAAAATACCAATCGACAGACTGATTGCTTTCTTTGTTTTGGATTTCCATATACAGAGCCATATGTCAGTGATCACACACACACACACACACACACACACACACACACACACACCACATACCATTTTCTTCTTAAAATTTAGAACAACATACAGAACTTTTGTATATTGTTCATGATAGCCTAAGTTACAAAACAAAAACAAAATAACTATAAGTCTGCCAATGTCTCCATCTCTCCTACTCTTACCAGTGCAATGGAAATTATATTAGAACTCAAATAATTAAAACTACATGGAATATGAATAAAACCTTCCTCACAATTTTTGGCTTGTTTGCTTTGCTTCCTCTGTCAGTGGTGTACCATTTGACTACTTATTGTTAGTGATACAATAGCCTGGAGAGAGAGAGAAAAAAAGAATTATTATTCACATTTCTCAAGTGTTCAAAATGTTTAAAATGGAGAAAATGTCTGCATATTGACTAAAGAAATTTAATATCTTCATGTATTTTGTATTTTCTATGTTTTAATTTGCTTCTTTTTGAGGAATTAACACTATTCCAACCACAAAATATGAATTAGCTATTATCCTTTCCACGGACGGCCTAGGCATGTATTTATTTCTATCCTTAGGGGTGTTTTGTCAACTTGACACAAACTAGAGTCAGTTGGGAAGACATCCTCAATTGAGAAAATGGCGCCTCCAGATTGTCCTGTGGGGCATGATTGATGTGGAAAGGCCCAGTCTATTGGGGGCTGTGTCACCTTAGGGCACGGTGGTCCTGAGTTATATAAAAGATCAGGCTGAGTAAGCCTTATAGGCCAATATGCAGTGGTCCTCCATGGTCTTAGATTCAGTTCTGGCTTATAAGATCATGCCTCCAAGTTCCTACCTTGACTTTCTTCAGAGATGGAGGATAGAATGGAGAATTGTAAGATGACATTAACGCTTTCCTCTCTGAGTTATCTTTGGTCATGGTATACATTATAGCACTGGAAACTCTAACAGAGAAAACTTACTTCTTAAAACCCATTCTAGACCCATCTTGTGTATATGCACAGAGTCACAAAGATAAAATTGATCAGATTTCCTCCATGAGCTCCCGGTGCTCATGTTTCTGTATCATTTGGGGATGTGAGATCTCAATTGAGGATCAGATTAAGACATTTATTAATAGATTAACATAGTAAGTCTGCTCATGTAGACATCTTTATTAATTATTTTATCTCTGGCATTGTATAGTGTTGGAATGTGATCTCCAAACAAAAAATGAGTAGATGGGTAGTTTCTTTGCAGGTTTCACAGGCTGAGATCGTGAAATGAATTTCAGGAATCTGCTATTTTCAACGCTGCTTTTTCTTTGTACCATACATCGATCTGTTTGGTGATGAGTGGTACTTAATGCTTCTCTGCAATCTCTTTTTTATGTCTAACATTTGGTTTGTTCAGATTCTTTCCTGGATTCATTATTATATGTAATCATTTAGCACCCTTACTATCTTCCTTGGCTTCAATTATCACTTGTTCAAAATATACACCTGAACCAAATTTTCTTCTCAGATTATAAACTCATATCTATGTTTACCAGTTTCATGGATACTTCATATCAACATTTGTGTACATTCCTGTCTCTAAAAAGTCTTTTAACCTGAAGCTGGCTCTTCTTTCTCTATCTTAGTGACTGCAGCATCATTCACCTGCAAGTGTGTTCCATCCCCCACAGGCAGTCACTCTTCATTGACTTTCTCAACATCACTTGGTTCCATTTTGTTCTTCCTGTGTTCACTGTTTCTAGCCTTTGGTCACTCTATTCTCACCTGAGTAACACAGTCTACATGACAGGCTCCTGAGAATTGTATGGGAGTCAAACTTTGGAATTTTCTGTGGCTTGAATGTTCATATTGAAATTGGTCTTTGTAGCAATATTTAAAAGTGAGATCTTTAAGAGGTACTTGATGAGGATGTACCTACTGAGGTTGTATTTGTACTGTTATACCGATGTCAAGTCAAGCTTCTTGCCCTTTGTTGCCTTCTCACCTACAACCCAGTGATGATAAAACAAGAAGACCCTCCCTAGGTACAACATTGACACTGAACTCCTCAGTTGTCCTCTGAGAAGAGGGGTTCCCCCTGAAAATCACCCCACCTAATGCATCCTCTTTCATTGTGGCCAGACAAGTTGGTCCACCAGAGGAATGAGATCCACAGGCAGGCAACAGATTCAGGGATAGACCCCCGCTCCAGTTGTTGGGGACTCCACATGAAGACTAAGCTGCATATCTGCTACGTATGTGCAGGAAGCCTGGGTCCAAATCTTTTATCCTTGTTTTAATCTCTACCATGATTACAACCAACACTTACGAAACACCAAGTGTGAAGACATATATTTACCAGTGCATATGTTTGGATTTCAGGAAAAGATATAAGAGAGGTGTCAGTATTTTCTTGAAATAACTATAATCCATCAACTGTTTGTAGGTAACAGCAGAACCACTGTTCTGTTACAAGCAATACATAAATAAGCTGTAATACTCACAGTTCTTCTCTAAAATCAAGGACTGACTGAAATTGCCCATTCAACCAGAGAAGACCCAGGAAAAGGCAGGGTTAAATGGCAGACCCTTTCCTAACCTTACTGTGTTAAGACATGACAGCTCAGCTCTAGCCAAACACAGCTAAAAAAACCTCCAAGGATATCACTAAAAACATTCGAGTTGCCTGCTGAATGTTCTCCAAAGCAATGATGAAGAGGACAACAGAAATCATGTAAATAGAAATGAATGAAGAAGCCATGGCAGGTCAAATGATCTCCCAAGTGAGAACAGAGTGTTGGCTTCAGCACTCACTGTGTGGATCATAAGAGCAATCAGTGATGGAAATCCCATCTTCACCCACGGGAGGCTGTTGTGCAAGCATGCTTACCATTGCTTGTGCTCCAAGGAAACATTTTTAATCTGCCTTTCCCTCAGAGAGTACTACAGAAAATGTCATATACTTATCTTTATAAATGAAAATAAATAGTTATAATGTCTTCGAGCAGAGATGTTCATTCAACTCAGCCCGGACTCTTAGCAGCAAAATTGCTCTTACCCTCTAAAAGGCTGCTTCAATAGTTAATGAAGTTTCTTCTGTACTGAGTTTTGCATGCTTTTATTTTATCCTGTCCTTATATGAAAACTAGCAGGGGTAATTAATTAAAATGTTTCAATTCAGTGGTCTAAAACCTAGTAAAGGGCTTATGGCGATGGTTTAATTGCTAAGGACGTATATTCCTATTGCAGAAGACCCAAGTTTCTCCATGTCCATGTTGGGCAGATCACATGTGCCTATACCGTCAGCTCCAAATGATCCAATGTGTTCTGGCCTCTTGGGAACCTGCACCTCACATAAACACACACATATACAAACACACAACTGCCACTGCCCCCCCACACACCAAAAAAAATAATAATAAATAAAACTCAGTAAATGAAGACTTTAAGAACTCCACTAGTATCTTTTGCTGTGATTGGACAGAATGTAATGAAATATTGCTTATTAAATTTTTCAGGACTGAGAAAATTATAGATTGCATTGGAAATTATCATTTTGTTGGTTTGCCATTGGGATCATATTTTTCATGTGATTTTTTTCTGTGTCATTTTAATATAGCATCTTTTAATGTAACTAAAAATGTAAAAATGTATCTTTTTCAATAGAGAAGGCAGTCTTTTGACTACAAAATTTAAAAAAAAAAGTTTTTTTTATGTTGAATCATTTACTTGTCATTTAAACATGTTTTAAACAACATTTACATTACGAAATTGGCTGCCTATATTCCCTAATATGTAAAATTTGAAACACTACTACATAATTGCACAATGTCTCATAATCCACATTTTAAAAATTCTTAATATTTCATCATAAATTTAGAGAAATCTGCCTTCGAGCTACAGTCTCAGTGTTGTGCACCTGCTACAGCTCTACATAAGGACTAGTACATCTTAAGTTCATTATACTTAATGGAAATCTGGTGTGACAGTTTAAAATTTTTAAACAAATGGCTAGCATAAACGTATAAAATTAAAATTAGTTTCTTTCTTTTCTATGTTTCTAATAGAAATGTTACTGAAATTAATAATGAGGGCAGAATTAAAATATTAGTATCTAGAGAATATTTAAAGTACTCGTATGTTTAATAGCATCATCCTGTTTTTGAACAGTATGCATGTATATTGTTGGTACGTGGCAGGCATTTTCAACTTGTAGATTCAAGGTAAATTGTAAGTTAGATGCTAGTTTGTGTGGGATTTTACATTATGCTTAAAATTCTATATTTGTCTAGTTCGGTACATCTGAAAATGTCTCTACTTCCACGAGCTTCTCTACCTTTATAACCAGTAGACCTTTGCAAAGCCCCGACCATTGTGAAACCCTTCTGCAGCATTGACATCTGGGATTTTGTTTATGATCTTTCAGCCAGTTTCCAATCCTTGGGACTCTGTTCTCATCCAAGGCGATTGTAATTAATTTGTAAGGAAAAGTTCATGATCCACTGTTTCAAATGCTTCACTGGAAACCAAATTCATGACGTCTGTGTAGCCTCTTCATCCAGAGAGATGAAGGATATAATTGGATGTTGCATAACCTTATCAAACAAGTAAATTGTGATGATCTGCTGTGATTTCCTCATTATGAACCAAGTTGTTGAAGACTTGGGATTCCATTGCTTTCTAACTGTTTACAGATTTTCCTCTCTTACTTCACTCCTAGTAATAATTTATTATTAATCACTGGAGAACATTTTACCTGTTAGGAGCACATTTAGGAAAAAGAAACGTAAAAGAAAGTAGTTGTCAAAATTATTTTAGTTTATATTTTTGTTTTATTTGTTGATTGTGTGTGTGTGTGTGTGTGTGTGTTTTATTTGTTTTTTTTTTTTAATTTGGGAAGAAATTTTATAAATAAATACTTTACAGCATTTCATCCTCCCTCTCCCCAGCCTAGCTTCTCCCATTTCCTCTCAATCCCTTCAAAACCCCTTCTTTAAATACTTTTAAAAATACTGTTGTATTCTTTGTATTCTCGCTCATAAATAATTATGCTATAATTTATGTTATAGAATATATAAAATTACTACGTATTTTATATAATAAACTATATATGCACAATATAAACTGAGTCCATTTAATGTTGATGTTGATTGTGTATGTGTATTTTTATGGCTGATCCCTAGGGATCAAATAAATTACCAGGAGCCTTGTCTCTGGAGAAAATGAATTCTCTCGCTCAGAAACCATAGATGGCATATAACTCTTGATCCAGGGGTGGTGCTTTGTGAAATTTATTCTACCCACATTAGAATGTTTACTAGTAATGTCTTTATACTGCTTTTATTTAAGCAATGAAACTGCTGAGGTTTGAAATTTCAGGGGTGCAACCTCCCTCTCATATCTAGATATTATCTGACAGCAGATATCCTGGTCCTCTGATTCTTGCAATCTTCATGGGCCTCTTCCATGATATTCCCTAATCTTGAGATACAGGTATCAGGTGTTCTATTGTAGATATAATTGGGAATGTACATCCCATGATTATTGTATTGTTCTTTATATTTTGGCCACTTGTGGATCTCGGTAATAGTCTCCATAAGTGTGTGTGTGTGTGTGTGTGTGTGTGTGTGTGTGTGTGTGTGTGTGTGTGTGTGTGAGAGAGAGAGAGAGAGAGAGAGAGAGAGAGAGAGAGAGCGCAAGAAACCCATTTCCTACAGGATACAGCTGTGGGAAAGAACTTGATGATTAGAACTCCATTTCTCAGTAATTAAGAACACTAAGGGACACAAAGGACCTCATAAAACTAAAATGCTTCTATACAACAAGGAAAAGAATTAAATGGCTAAAGGGGAAACCCACCCACAGAGTGGGATGGAATCCTTACCATGTACGTATCTGCTAGAGAGCCAATGTTCAGAATGTATAAGGAATTCCAAAAACAGAGTAAAAAAACAAAGGACTCCATTTTAAAAAATGGGATATACTTATGGTAAGAGTTCTCAAAAATGAAATAAAATGGTTAATAAATATCTTCTAAAGTGTTCGAAGATATTTTTATATTGCTTACCAATCGGAAAAGTGCAAACAAAACTCCTTTGAGATTTCACCTTGCCCATTCGAAATGGCTAGGATCAAGAAAATAACTGACACTCAGTGCTGGTGAGGATGAAGAGAAAAGGGACCTTCATCTGCTGTTCATGGGATTGCACATGGCTGTGGCAACTATGGAATTCAGTATGGAGAATGATCAGAGGGTTGAAAATAGTTCTGCCACATAAAACATGTATTCCACTTTTTGTGATAAATATTTGCTTTATACAATATCTAAAATTATAAAAAAGCTGTGGTCCTATAATGGAACATATATAACAAAAATTATGTATTGAGTCTAAAACTTTTAAGCCTACAACCCTAGGTAATTATAGACTCCACTATAGATAGTACACATATGTGTAGTAAATTTAGTCAAATGCTTTCATTCCACTTTTTTATGTATACCCAAAGGACCTGATATTCTACTACAAAGACATGTTCATTGCCAGTTTATTTCACAACAGCAAGGGAATGGAAATGATGTAAATGGTCTTCAACCGATGAGTGGGTAATGAAAACATTACTTCTGCTGTGAAGAAAAATGAAACCATGCAATTTGCAGGTGAATAGATAAAACTGAAAACACTATACTGAGTGAGGTATCACAAACAGAAAGACCACATGTTCTCCCTGAATCAATCATAGTTGGGTACATAGCCTGAAGTAACTACAGAATCCAAGAACATAGACAAAGACCATGTGGGAGGGGAGAATGAGCTCTAGAAACTGGGACAATAAATAAGACTCAGTTGCTGTGAGACGGGAGGGCAGAGCAGAAAGTATGAAAGAGCCATAGGGAAATATTTTATAAGCTTACCTAAAAGTGTGTGTGTGTGTCTGTGTGTGTGTCTGTCTGTCTATGTCTCTGTCTCTCTTGATCTCTCTGTGTGTCTGTCTGTCTGTCTGTATGTCTCTTTCTTTCTATGTGTGGATGTGAGTGTGTGTGTGTGTGAGTCTGACTGTCTCTCTCCACCTCTCTGTCTCTTTGCCCCCCCCCGTGTGTGTGTGTGTGTATGTGTGTTTGTCTGTATCTGTCTCTCTTGATCTTTCTGTGTCTGTCTGTCTGTCTGTCTGTATGTATGTATGTATGCCTCTTTCTCTGTGTGTGAGAGAGTGTGTCTGTCTGTCTTCCTTGCTATCTGTCTGTTTGTATGTATGTCTTTCTCTCTCTGTGTGTGTGAGAGTGTGTCTGTCTGTCTGTCTGTCTGTCTCTCTCTCTCTCTCTCTCTCTCTCTCTCTGTGTGTGTGTGTATGTGTGCGTAGTTATGGTTATAACATTGTGTCCATTACCATGTAGTAAAAGTATCAGTCAGAGAAAAGTCCCTTCAATTTCAGATGTCTAAAAGACTCAGATACACCTCAAAGCAGTGTAGACTAACCATTGCCATGTTGCCTTCCAAAACTTGAAGATAAGTTCTTATTACTGAAGACATGCTTTAGACACGGTACATGAAGGAATTAAGCTGGGAAAATCCTGGAAGTCTTCTTCCTCATCCCACACTATAGAAAGGTTCTGTGCAAGCTGCCAAAGGAGAAAGGCAAGTAATAACTCCACCTAACTTTAAAGTTTTGTGTGTGTGTGTTTCATAATCATAAAATTAAATGCGTTATTTTGAGAGCCTTTGGTCTTCTCTTTTATTTCTCCCGTGTAAAATTCTTAGGAGAATAAATAAGGATTGTTAAATAATGAACAGTTAGATTTTCAAAGGAAAATGAAAATTAGATATATTTGTTGCCCAGTGAGTCTCTAGCATGAAGGAATGAGTCTCATTTTACTTCAGATAGAAAATACTAAGTTTTGAATTAAAAAGTTCAATAAATATGAAGATCTGTAGATGCTTAGATGAATGGTGGTAAATACTCAAGCCTTAAGAAAACTAAATTAAACACAAGTATTTAAATTACATATACATATGTAAATAGCTGTAACATAAACTCATTATAGCTAAAGCTCTTACAAGATTGAGATTTCCTGATATACCAGCTACTTTGCATGACAGGTCTTCACATGAACAGCAATAAGTAGTAATTTATTGACATAAGTTACCAGTAGCTCTTTCTGTATCAAGTAAATTAGTTTTTCGAAGATGGCCACAGAAAAGCTGTTCCTATAGTTCCTCCTCCTTGAAACCTGTTGGCATTTGCAAATATCTTTTTTCTGCAATAGAAAGAGGGCCCTTTTGTTCTGACCTTCAAAATTAGAAAAGTCTGGGTAATTAGGCACACCCTTCCTCTGATTATATATTCTTTGAGTTTGGGCCAATTTAAAAATATTTATGAAAAGTTAATATTTTTAATAGAAGTCTTTGATTGTCCCCAGAGACATCACAAAAAAAAAAAAAAAAAAAAAAAAAAAAAAAAGACCTTACCATCCAGTGTCTTATCTCTGGAACTGGGTGACTTAAGTCTTCTTACTCGTCAGCATGCTGAATCGCTCCTTTTCCCAACTAACAGATACCATCCAAAACCTTTCTCATATCTGTGTTTTGAGCTGTCGTCTCTTGCTGAATCAAAGCTAGTAAATTTGAAACAAGTTCAATATCATATCCTTTAAAGATTAATTAGCCTACAGGGCTTGAAAAACAAAACAAGGGACACCTGTCCTCATCCGAACCTGCAGATATATCTTCCAAGACATTTCAATAAAAATCCCATTCTCCTGAGTAACAATGTTAGTGGACAAATGAGCATACACTGACTTAACTTTAAAGGAGAAGTCCAGTGTAACAACCTTGATCATGTTCTGAACATGATGACATATTGTTCACACAGTAGCCAGATTCTTCCCTTCCCCTGCCATGTACTTACCCAAAGCCTCTTCTTTTTCATTCCAAGGAGACTTAGATCAACACTCATGTAATTGAATTCCCTCACCTGGGCCCTTCACAATAACTGCACCATTTCAGAGTGATATGTCCATTTTCTGGAATGTTAATAGTATGATTGTTGGCATGGTATACATTCTTAAAGTAGATGTAACTAAGAGACTGTAAGGATTTGTTGTCGTTATTGTTGTTGTATTTGTTTGTTTTAAGTTACAAATTCAGTATCTATCGTCTGAAAAACTCGTGCAAATTTCTTGTTTTCTCAATTACCCAGATTATTGCTTTTTTAACTACATTTTTTATTAAATATTTGAGAATTTCGTACATGTATTCAGTGTATTTTGATTGTATTCAGCCTTACTCCTCCCCAAACACCTTCTAGATTCCACAACATCCCTCCAAATTTTGTTTTCCTCTCTCATATTTAAACGTTTTAATTTTGTAAAAGAATTTCATACATTGTACTATATTTCCATCATTTCCACCTTCTGCCTCCCTCCTCCAAATTTATATGCATGTGTGTGTTTGTGTATGTGCATGTGTAAATGTACATGTGTGTGTTTAAAGGTGACCACTTGGGATTGGGATAATTTATCAGGAACCTTGTCTCTGAAGAATCCTTCTCTCAGCAGCTCTTAATAGCCTGCAGTGGGGCCTTGTGAGATTTCTCCCAGTGACATAGAAATGTAAATCAGTGTTGCTGTTCTGGTCTTTTTTTCCGGCAGCCATGTTACTGGGATTTCATTAGTGCATTTCCCCTGTCATATATAGAAGATACTATCCCACAGCAGATGTCCTTGTCCTCTGTCTCTTACAATCTCCCTTTTGCTCTTTTACAATATTCATTGATTCTTAAGTATAAAAGTTATGAATCCCAACAACCTGCAGCATGGAAAGATACCCTCAAGAATGAAACAGTGGCACTTATACCTTAGAGATGTCCACCAGACATCTAATTGGACTTATAGCCCACTCAATTATTGTGTGTGGTTTGTGAGGGAAGAAGATTCATGCCTAATACTGGTGAGGTAATAGGCCCTAGAAGAGACCCTATTAGTACTGCTTTCCTAAAATTATACTTTTTAGCTGAATTCTTAAATACTTATCCCTGTACACACAGGTGAATATAGCTTTCAACCTTGTTTATAGAATCTTCTCTTTGCATCAGATGGAGACTGTTACCGAAATGCATAATTGGTCAAAATGCAGACAAAAAAATGATCATGGACTCTTAATCCCAGCTAGCTCACCTACAGCAGACTAGTGCTGTTATGTGAAGATGTGTCTAGATGTTATCTTTATAATAGAAGAAAGCTGGCATGTAAAAAACCTAACTACTTTTTATCAATTGCATGGCTAGAACTTGGCCATGAAAGGCTTGGTAATTTGCATTTCAGTAGATGTTTGAAAAGACCTTGGGGCAGTGTGGTGGGCATCTAAATGGTCTGTGGGGCAGGAGGTGGCAATTAAAGCTATCAGTGTGGCAGGAGGTGGGCATCAAAGTCTAATCAAGTGATTGAGGGGGTACCTAAGTGAGAGAAAGCACAGCATTAGAACCTACATTATGATCCCAGTACTCATGTAAAAATCTAAGTGTGGCTATTGCTCCTGGAATCCCAAGACTGGAGGGATGTAGACAGAAGGACATGAATATTTGATGGCCAGCCTATCTAACTGAAAACTACTGAGTTCCAGGTCTATTGAGAGACCTACCTTCAAAAAAAAAAGAAGGTGGGCAATGATAGAGAGATCTTCATGTTCTTGTTCTTCTTCAACTGCATGCATATAATATCTGTATAATAAACATATGCACACACACATATACACACACACATACACACACATACCAATACATATACATTATAATAATAAAAAGATGTGCTATTCATTGGATTATTTAATTAAGTAATTTTAATGAATTTTATGAAGTTATAAGGAAAACAGCAATCAACTTCTGTGAATGTAAATGCAGATTACCTGAAAAGTAACACTGCAATTGCATAGAAGTAACTTTGAATCATTTTTATTACTTTTATGGTTGAGGTTATAATTTGATCACACCATTTCCCTCTTCCCTACCCTCCACCTGAAGCCACCTATATAATTCCTTTCTGTTTCTAAATTCATGGCATGGTTTTTCCTTATCTGTTGTTACATACATTTCTGTATATGTATATACACATGTATTCCTAAATATAACATGAACGGTCTGCATATTACTCACATGTATGTTTTCAGAAGTGATCATTTATATTGAACAGACATTGGTGTGCTCATATTTTCAATCGAAACCTTAGTTATAGCAGTGGTTTTGGCAGTGTAGCTAAATGAGTAGAGGGTTACTCTCACATATCAGAGTGTCTGGATTAAATTCCAGTACAACATAAAATCATGTGGTGGAGGCACTCAAGCCTGTCATCCTAGTTACTCCAGAGAAATGCTGGGGGATATTGACTTGAAGCTCACTCTCAACCCCAGCTAGCTCCAGGCTCACGGGAGCTACTTTAGACCCACATTCAAAATAACAATGTGTCACTTACAAGACTCTCCATTTGAAACATCATACTTCCTACAATTTACCTTCAATACCAAGATGAAAACCATATGAAAAAGGGCTCCATATGTATCAAATTGCAAGATTATTTTAACATTTAATAAGTGTAGATATTTTAAAAATACACTTTATTGTTCAGATAATTTCCCATTAAAGCTATTAGGAACTTTGAATTATACTCATATGAATGACAATACCATATAATCTAAATAATACTATGATTAAAACAATTCATAGTGAGACTCAATAAGGCAAGAATAATTAATATAATACCAAGGAAGCTAAGATGGCCCATCTCTAACCCTAACTCATTTGTATCACTTTCACAGGAAACTAGATACACTCAAATAAATTAAACTCAGGAATGATAAAACTAAATATATTTCACTGTGGAAGAAAAAATATATTTGCCTTTTAATAGGATATCTAGATTCATGGGAGGACACTGAGTTAAAATATAAATAAGCCTGATTAAATTTACTAGGCAAAATCTCTTTTTAATATATAATCTTGAAAAACTGATATTAAAGTACGGTAGTATTCTCCTTCTTCTTGAAAGCAACATACCAATTTGATGTAATTATTCATAAAAAATTTTAAGAAAGTTTCCATTTAGTTCAGTAATGAGAGAGACAATAACTAATCTGTTCTTTGCAGATACCTAGAACAATGCTTAACAGGCAGAAGTCTATGGTAAATATTTGGTGACTGAATATATACCTTGTGCTATATGAAAGTAAATACAAGTAAATATTACACAAGAGACTATGTGCCAAGTACTATACTTGAGCACCATACCCATACAGCAGAAGACAGTAATAAAATAGAAATTATCAGACTTGGCAGATGGACTGATATAGTCTGGTAGGCATATCGAAAATCCACAGGACAGGTACCATGGGAGCTGGAAATCATAGTGAAAGGTGAAATGGTTTTCCAAAAATTCCAAGAATTTTTCCTTTCTCAGAGAAGCCAACACCATGCTCTTTAGACCTTTCAAAGGATCAGATCAAATCCATGTAGTTAATCTACCCAAAGAAATGAATTATGGTCTATAATCAAATCTGTTAAATACCATCGTAGAAACACTTAGTGTTTAAAGGAACAACCAAAGGCTGTTGTTGTCTAGCAAAGGTTCCATAGCAGATTATTATTATTATTATTATTATTATTATTTTATAAGTTATTTGTCTCTAAAGTTTATTCAAACTTCTCAAGTTTTTAGGTAATTTTTCTGCTACCATAACACGATGTCTAAGATTGGATAATTGGTAACAACAAGATTCATAGTCATGTAATCTGAGAGGTCTAAGAGAGCAAGCACACAGCCATCTGGTAAGGCGTTTGGAGGATGCTCATATAGCCCTCTGAAATCCATTCTTCACAAAAGACTTTACAATCCAATCACCTACCAAAAGTCCCATCTGCAATCTCCAATGAACACTTCAATTTGGATAATATTGCATTATATTTTCAATATATGAAATCTGAGAGACTGTGGTATTATTGTTTGCATTGTTCAGGGGATAAATTTAAATTTAAAGAAAGATCACACACACATATTAGATTTATTATTAAATTATGAATTAGAGACATTGCTCTTAAAACTATAGTTTTAGCATGACATATTAATATGCATAGTAGATATTAAAAAATGAGAAAATATACAATAGAAATACTCAGCATGTCATTTTATTCAGGAAGCAATCTCATTATATTGTCTTGCTCTTACCTAACTTCTTCATTGGCATCCTCATCTTTGTCAGTCCTCAATGTCCTAGACAAAGTGTAAAGAGAGATTATAGGATAGCTAAGATAATAATTATAAAAAAAATTTATTATCATTTGTGTTCCATTATAACAGAATATTTTGAAAGGCACTAAAATGCTTCTTAAGCCAACAACAGTAGGAGAAACAAGCTTTCCTCAAGAGCAACTGTCAAAGTTTATGAGAAAATTGTTGTTGATGTTTATTCAGCTTCATTCAATGTCTGGGTCTGGCATTTAGACATTGGCATAACTGCACAGTATAAACAAGATTCCAACCTTTGTATCAGAGATAAATTGCTCTTCCCTGGCGGTGTCTTATTCTGCATTCTACTTTTATGTCTTACTTAATAATAATTATTAATATATATATATATATATATATATATATATATATATATATATTCCACTATCACCATTTGAAAACCCATTTTAAATATAATCTTATTCTCTTAGTCATGCAGGAAGAAATGATGGTAAGAGATAAAAACGTATTTAGATATATAATCACTATTTTGTAACAAATTTTAGTAAGTTCTTGCTAGTCTAAAATATGTGATGGGATTTTGATGGTCATTTTGAGCTGTGAACATAGAAGTTTATAGTGAATCTCAATTTAGCCATCACTCCTTTGCAGAAACTTATATGTAATACAAAATTTTATATGTAATATAAAACGATATGGTGAATCTTAATGAATACCTTCAGTAATCCATTATATTCTTTATAACAAGAGATTATCCCTTTTACTTATAGCATTAAACATTGCTTCCTTCCCGTTAGTGTCAACATTGAAAAGCTGGCTAAAAGTTCTCTAATTACTCCAAAGACACAAATAGGAGAAAACCTTGCAGAAAAAAATCCAGTCCAAGAAAGAAGAAAGTCCTCCCAGAAGAGAGCAGAATGGAAACAGATGTGGTGTCATCCTCCATTATGTTAGCTCATGCATGCTTCTTGCTAAAGAACAGACATTCAATCTGCTTCGAGTTATTTGTCACTTGGCTTCTTTATATTTCCATGCCCTACTTTGCATTTTGTTCACTACTCATTGTGTTACACAATCTAAGTTCTGGAAAAAAAAAAGTTAATATATGGTCTTACCAAGGCTTGAACTATGTGCAGCCAAGTTTAGAACCTTTGTACAACCTTGATGTTTTGATTCTGCAACCAAACTTGGTCTTTTTGGAGTTTGAGTTCACTTGCTCTTGGCTCAGAAGAATGTAAAACCCCAACGCATAGGACTTTAAATGGCTTATAAAATATTCAAAAACCTTCTTGCACATCAAATAGCTCTTAAGACAGAACATTTTGATGAGTTTAGTGTAAATGAATCAGAAGCATATGGATTAAATTTACCTTAAAATACTCCTGGGTTTTAGAATTAAGGGAAAATGTGCTTGGCAAAACACATTTTGGGTTTTGCCTAACCCAGAACATTGGAAAAGTAGTTCAAGATGTTTGACGAACCCAAAACATGGCTAGGTTCACCCATCCCTAATCCCCTGTGGTAATAGTAAAGGACAGGCAGGGGCAGATTTTAGGTGCATAAATCTAGTTCAGGTTTGATCATAGCCATCCCAAACTATTGGAGAACTTGCAAATGACTTACCTCATCTAAATCAAATTTGTGTTACGGGCTTTTTAATAATTTCTGTGTGAATGTGTGTTTTATATGAAGGGTGTAGTCCTGTGTAATTACAGCAACTCTGATGAGCCCATTCACCACAGTTATCATAGATTTTGCCTACCTAGAGCATATTAAGAGCTACACGCTGCTACCATATGCTTGAATTAGCTTAGAAGACTGTCAACTATGAAAATTAAAACAAAACGTGCTAAAGAACATAATTTCACCAAATGCAGTATAAACAATAATATTTAAAAACACTGGCATGACTTGTTCCTAATACAAGAAGCAAATAGCATTTCTGCGTAATTATATCCTAGGCAATGTAATTATTTAAGTATAAGTAATATACTTTGATACAAAAAAAAAAAGCCTACTCATTCATGAATTAGGGAATTGTCAATGGTACTTATATAATTTCTAGTTAATTTATGACTTATTTCTTTCTTTTAAATGAAGAAGAAATTATATATATATATATATGTATACAAATATACATATATATACAAATATATATGTATATATTCATATACACTATATGTATGTGTGTGTGTATGTGTGTGCATGTGTGTATTCTTCCTACAGGAAATCAGCTAGAAAGTTATACAGATTACTATCTTATTTAAAGTATATTGCTGTAACTCGCAGGTTCAAAGAATTTCAAGTATTTATGATAAAAATTTGGTTAATAATCTTCATGACAAAGTGACAGTATAGAAATACGCTAAAGTATAAGCTATTTGAAAATTTTTTATATGTTGGGGGCCGACTTTTAGCAGAAAGCAGCTATCAGCTTTGCAGCCATCTTGAGCCATATACCCTGACATGAGACTTGGATTACAATAGCCTACAACAGCTGAGAACACTCCGATAATCTTGGTTTAGATACCTTGAGATTAAAAGTGCGTGAGATTAAAGGTGTGTGAGATTAAAGGTGTGTGAGATTAAAGGTGTGTGACTTAAGAGTATGACTTAGAAGTATAGAGATCAGAGTTAGAGACAAGACCTAAGGGCATGATTAAAGGTGTAACTTAGAGGCGTGGCTTAGAAGTAAGATATATAAAAGGCAGAGACAGACAGTAGAGATTCAGACTATAGAGAGAGAACCAGACATGAGACTATATAGAGAGAATCAGAGACAGCAGAAAGAGGAGACACAGCAGGAGACACTTAGAGGAAGAGAGACTGAAGAATAAATGGGATTGAATCCCACCTTGTCTGGTCTCCATTCTTCGAGTCTGCCCTCACCCTCGCTCTTGCTGAACCCCGACCCACAGACCGGAGCAGCAGCTTGGGCCGGGATACAGTGGCCGCCCAAACATGGGTTGGCCCGGGCCTCAACATTTTGCCTGGGCTGCAACATTTATTTTGGCCACCCCAACGTGGGGCTAGTGTGGACCCCAACATTATTTTGGCGCCCGAACAGGGACTCGAGCTTGGGCCTCAACATTTATAAACTTAAATACTAGATATAGTCTAAAGTTTAAATTACCAAATGAATATTCATTTACAATGTTAAGTTTGGTGATTAGAAAATGCTTTCAACAAGACAAAGTTATGATATAAAACGATAATACGCTATGTCTTTTGATGTAAATCAGTAACATAAGACATTTTATTCTTTAATGCAGTGCTTTAAAATTTTTAATTTTGTACAATTAAATCATATATATATATAATCTAATTCCACTAATTGATTCAGTTAAATAGCACATTATAGAAAAACAATATTGACTTCAGAATAAAGTAGTTGATCATAGAATAGTTGATAAAAACACAGTTTACGTCTCACTGGGCACGTGTTTATTCTGAGGCAAATTAGTTACCATGACCTTAGAACATGTGTTTAAGTTGCTAAAACTAACATGTTCCAACGTGAAAATAATTTTGTGAATATTTTATATTTACAAAACAATAGAAAGACTTAAACCAAGGCATGACCACACATGTCAGTGGAGACAGCAGGTAGGTACATTACAGCAAAGCAGGGGAAAGTCTGGTAGAGGTTTCACAGGTTATTTGACTATGTTCTTGGTTTTTGGATTTGAGAAAATCTTTAGTGTCTTAAGACATCCAATGTATTTTACATGACAGTTAGAGAGAGGGTAAGTTAAAAAGATAGGTTGGTTTTGTTTCCTTAATTTCTTTCTCAGCTCGTGTATCCTTTGTGTAGAGAAAGACTACTGATTTGTTTGAGTTAATTCTATATCCAGGCACTTTGCTGAAGTTGTTTATCAGGTGTAGGAGATCTCTGGTAGAATTTTTGGGGTCACTTATGTATACTATTGTATCATCTGCAAATAGTGATACCTTGATTTCTTGTTTCCTGATTTGTATCCCCTTAATCTCCTGTTGTTGTCTAATTGCTCTAGCTAGAACTGAGTACTCTATTGGATAAATACAGAGTGGGAAGCCTTGACTTGTCCTTGAATTTAGTAAGATTGCTTCAAGTTTCTCTCTATTTAGTTTGATGTTGGCTGATGATTTACTGTATATAGGTTTTATTATGTTCAAGGATGTGCCTTGAATTCCTAATCTTTCCAAGACTTTTAACATGAAGGGGGTGTTGTATTTTGTCAAAGGCTTTTTCAGCATCTAATATTATGAACATGTGATTTTTTTCTTTGAGTTTGTATATATAGTGGATTGTGTTGATGGATTTCCATATATTAAACCATCCCTGCATCCCTGGAATGAAATCTACTCGATTATAGTGAATGATCATTTTGATGTGCTCTAGAATTTGCTTTGCAAGAATTTTGAGTATTTTTGCATCGATATTCGATATTTCTAATCAAAATTGGTCGGAAGTTCTCTTTCTTTGTTGTGTCTTTGTGTGGCTTAGGTATCAGCATAACTGTGGCTTCATAGAGTTAATTAGGTAGTATTCCTGTTGTTCTGTTTTGTAGAAAAGTTTTGAGAAGTACTAGTGTTAGGTCTTCTTTGAAGATTTGATAGAATTGTGCACTAAAATCACCTGGTCCTGGGTGTTTTGTTTTGTTTTGTTTTGTTTTGTTTTTGTAATGACTGCTTCTATTTCCTAAGAGGTTATGGGGTTTATGGGACTGTTTAGATGGTTTATCTGATCCTAATTTAACTTTGGTGCCTAGTATCTGTCTAGAAAATCATCCATTTCTTTTAGAGTTTCCAGTTTTGTTGAGTATAGGCTTTTATAGTAGGAACTAATAATTTTTTGAATTTCCTCAGTTTCTCTTGTTATGTCTCCCTTTTTATTTCTGATTTAGTAAATTTGGATACTGTCTCTGTGCCCTTTGGTTAGTTTGGCTAAGGGTTAATCTATCTTGTTGATTTTCTCAAAGAACCAGCTCTTAGTTTTGTTGATTTTTTTTATAGTTCTCTTTGTTTCTAATTGGTTGAATTCAGCTCTGAGTTTATTTCTTGCCATATACTCCTCTTGGGTGTGTTTGCTTCTTTATGTTCTAGACTTTTCAGATATGGTGTTTAATTGCTAGAGTAGGATCTCTCCAAGTTCTTTATGAAGGTACTCAGTGCTATGAATTTTCCTCTTAGCACAGCTTTCATTATATTCCATAAGTTTGGGTATGATATAATTCATTTTAGTTAAATTCATAAAATCTTTTATTTCTTTCTTTATTTCTTCCCTGACCAAGTTATCATTGAATAGAAAGTTATTCCGTTTCCATGATTATGTGGGCTTTCTGTTGTTTTTTGTCTTTGTTTTTGCTTTTTTTTGGTTTTGTTTGTTTGTTTGAAGATCAGGCTTAGTCCATGGTGATATGATAGAAATCATTGGATTATTTTAATCTTGTATCTGTTGAGGTTTCTCTTGTGTTGGATTAAATGGTCAGTTTCAGAGAAGGTACCATGAAGTGCTGAGAAGGCATATTTTTTTGTTTTATGGTAAAATGTTCTGTAGATACCTGTTAAATCCATTTGATTAATTATTTCTGTTATTTTCACTATGTCTCTGTTTAGTTTCTGTCACCCTTCATAATAGTCACAAATAATATAACGTATCTTGGCATAACTCTAACCAAGCAAGTAAAAGATCTGTATTACAAGAACTTCAAGTTTCTGAAGAAGTCCTCAGGAAATAGAAAATTTTTCTATGCTTATAGATTGGTAGAATTAATACAGTAAAAATGCCCAAAAACCAAAAGCAATCTACAGATTCAAAGCAATCTCCCATTAACATTCCAACCCAATTCTTCATAGAGATAGAAAGAGAAATTCTCAATTTATCTGGAATAACAAAAAACCCAGGACAACAAAAACAATTCTCAACAAAAAAAGAACTTCTTAGGGAATCATCTTCATTGACCTGAAGCTGTGCTACATAGCAATACAGTACAGAGACAAGTCGAACAACAGAATAGAATTGAAGACCCAGAAATAGACTCACACACCTACAGTCACTTGGTCTTTGACTAATAATATCAAACCATCCAGTGGGAGAAAAGACAGCATTTTCAAAAACTGGTTTTGGTCTAACTGGCAGTCTGCATGTAGAAGAAGGCAAATTGAGCTATTCTTATCTCCTTAAACAAGCTCAAGTCTAAGTGGATCAAGGACCTCCACATAAAACCAGATACACCAAATCTAATAGAAGAGAAAGTGGGAACGGGCCTTAAACACATCTGCACAGGGAAAAATTTCCTGAAGAGAATACCAATGGCTCAGGTTCTAAGATCAACAATTGACAAATAGGATTTCATAAAATTGAAAAGCTTTAGTAAGACTCATGTCTGGCGCTGTAAGTAATTGTAATTTTAAATTTAAAATTTTTTAAATATTAAAAAAATTAGGAAAATGGAACTTTAAATAAACAAAGTATGACAGTAGGTCAAAACAGAACTAAATCTCAGAAGTCACATTGTTCTAAAATTTTCCTTCCTATATAGAACATCACCACACACACATGGCATTTGAGGAAAGAAAATCTTGATTTCCTTAGCACAACAATTGGTATACAGTAGAAACAGCAAGAAAGGGTTGGCATTAATTATGAAATATGATGCTAACAGTTACAACCATTTGAGTTTGCTTAACAATAAAGGTCCTTACTGAAGAAAATATGCTTGAAATGCTCTGGATTTCTTCTATGTATAAAATACACACATTATTAACATGTAGGGATTATAATTTTTCATTTCAGAGAAGAAATTTTGAATTAAGTAATCTTACAAAGGTCTCTTGCAAATTTACTTTAACTATAGACTATGTGAAGAGTTTTTGACAACAAGAGGATGTGCAATCATCGCTAAGTAAGATGACTGAAGCCTAGTGATGCTAAGGTATTTGCCCTATGTTACTAGATGTAGGAAGGAGATGAAGAAGAACTTCCTTCAATAGCTTCCCATGTTCAAACTGATACTGTTAAACGTGAAATCCAATGGCATTCCACAGATTTGCCCTACAAGCTTTTAAAAGATAATAATCTCTAAACAAATAAATAACATTTGGAAATATAAAAATATGCCAAAGCTCTACATTCTCGAGTAAAATATCCTTTGGCTTCATTCCTGTTTCATATTAGTGTCATCTAATATATGAACATTTTAACAGTACTTAGCAAAGGGTGATTAGGGAATATGTAAGTGAGCCTGCAGAAGGATTTAGTACAATCTCACTTCAAACAAAATAGAGTATGTCGAGCCTGGAGGGGAAGCTAAAGGAATATTGAGCTGGCATAACAGAAACAATATGTACCCATATTAGCATAAAGGACTTTGGATAGAATATGGCATACTTTTTTAGGCTGGTTTCAGTTGCTCAGTGGAACCTCCAGTATTTATGCCTCACTTGGCACTGAAACCTGCTTTTTTCGTGGGCCTTAGTCATCCTTGATAAATGGTATCACAGCTCGGGGACATTCCTTTGTTTAACAGACAACGTTGGTGGTGCCTTGAAAGTCAGAATACAATTTGTAGAGATCCCTTGGAAATTTTGAACATTACTTTTTTTTATTTCTGGAGCAGGTTTTTGACATGGTAGCTTTTTAGGTTACTCTGAAATGCACTAGAAGCTAGTTTTAATGGGGAAAGAGCTTTTCCCAATGGAACAGGATTACTTCAAACCCAAATAATCCACTCAGAGATGGAACAGTGTTTATGATTCAGCAGTGAGAAAAGTTACCTAATTTTAAAGAGTCTACAGCAATTAAATTTTTTGTTGCAGAATTCATAATGGCAATAATATAACTTATAGATCACCCAAAAGCATCCAGTGTAGAATTTTCTAATCATAAGACAATTGACCAACCAAGAAGTACACATGGAGGGACCCATGGCTCCAGCTGCATATGTAGCAGAGGATGGCCTTGTGGGGCATCAGTGGAAGGAGATGCCCTTGGTCCTATGAAGGCTTGATGCCTCAGTGTAGGGGAATTCGAGGGCGGGGAGGCAGGAGTGTGTGGCTGGGTGGGGGAACACCCTCATAGAGGCAAGGGGGGGTGGGAAAGGGAGTTTCAGGGAGAAACTGGGAAAGAAGATAACATTTAAAATGTAAATAAAGAAAATATCCAATAAAATAAAATAAATAATTGATGGGACCCAAAAGTGCCCTTTTAGTAGAGACCTAATTTCCTGCCGTATCATAATATTCTAACGCTAATTTTGAGACTGTTAATTTTGTTTTCTGTACATTCTTAACTCAAAGGCAATAATCTTCCCAATTATTCTGATAAACCTCAGAAACTGTGTTAAGGCATGGCATGTAATGAATAGGTGGGAGGTGTCAGTTCAGTGTCTATACTTACTATCGTACTCAGAAAAGTAGGACAAATCACTGAGGCAAAAAAAAAAAAAAAAAAAACCTGGCAGTATTGATCCAAGTACTTTCCTCTGTAATTATTTTTCTTCAAAATGCACTTCTAATATTTATTTCATCACTTTTTAAATAGAAAGGAAACATTGATGATAATATTGTTTTATTTACAATAAGCCTTAAACAGCACAAGAGAAAGGTAGAGCTCTAGGCTCTATGCTATTAAAACCTACTTTCCTATCAATAATCCTGAATTATTACTTACTATTTACTATTTTTCATTTGGACTGCCCTTAACTCCAATTGGCCAGCCTTTGGGGTCACATTTTTATGACTCACCTAACCCTTGGTGGCTTATCTCTCCTCCTCAACTTGTTCTTCTGTGCTAATATTTTTTAATTTACAGAAATTCTTCAAATAAAATCTTCAAAATATTTTTTTCCTTTTAGCAAAACATAAACTGTGGTTTCACAGTGTGAAATATTAAAGTAAAACCCCCCCTGGATTCCTATGATTAAATTTTGTATTCATCTACCAAGACTAAGGCAAGATACAATGATGTTTTAGTATTAGACTTTATTCTGCTTAGTAACACCTAGGAGTGTGTCCTTCATATCAGTGCCCTCCATCTTTTACAGTTGCATCTAACATGTACAGTGGGACAAAGCAAATCTGTATCTTCTAACTAAAAGCAGAACAGAAATTTATTGGGAAGCCTGCATAAGACTGGGCCCATCAGGGCTGGAAAGATAGCTCAGCAGGTAAGAACACTTGCTGCTTTTCTAGAGGACCTGATATCAATTCCCAGCACCTGCGTGCAATTTTGACCCAGAGGGCTCCAACTCCTTCTTCTGGCCTCTCCAGGCACCTGCATGCATTTAACATAAACACACACAGTCATATACAAACAAAAAGAATAAATTATTTTTAAAATGAATGAATATGTTAACATTTCCTGTAAGATAAAGCCTTGTGAGTGTTTTATCACCCTGTCATAAAGAATATTTTGTTGAGAAACAACAAAACTAGAAGGATTTATAAGTATGTTTTGCATAATATCCTAGAAAAGGAAGAATAATTATATAACAGACAGATGTCTATATATCAAAGGTAATCTGAAATTCTATTCACCCAGGGTATGCATGAATTACTTGGTATATCTTAAATGCTTCCAGAGTTCATTTTAACTTTACTGTGATTTTAGAATAGCAGTTTCTCTCCACCTAATCTCATGGAGATATAAAAGTAATAATGTAATTACAAAAATGCCTTGGAAAACTTTTGCCTCTAAGGCATTGTTCAGTGCTCTTTGTCTTATTTGTTGTCTTTGAGATCCTACATTTATTGGAATATATGGGAAATATACAAATATTTCCAGATCTTGTTAGAAATATGACCCTCATCTCCCTCAAACTACAATCATCTTAAGGGGAGTTGACATGTTAACAAGATTTCTTTAAAAATGAGGGAAGACGTTTAATTAAAGTTAAGACTCCTTAAAGAATAATATTTATGTCCTTATTTCTTACATTCTGTAAAATGGATGAGTTTCTAGGAATAAACTTTCCTGTAAAAAGGGCTCAGTTTTTTTTTTTTTTTTTTTTTTTTTTGAAATGATTTCTAGTGTTTAAATATAGTTAAAATACTTTTCAGAGGAGTCAGACCCTCAGTGAGGAATTTAGAATTCTTTCATTGAAACTATACCCAGTGATAGTACAGATACCCAAGTACAGACAGCGAAAGAGAAAATTCATGAACTTGGAACTAAGTTAGTCTAGTTGCTATTTATACAACATAATGACAGACTTCCAAGCCTTAGTAAGCTTGCTAACATTTCCCTAAAATGAAAGATAAGTTTATTGCATCAATATGTATTTATACATCTATTTCTATTAAATAAGCTTACTTATACCAAATAGTACCTGAGTCACTGACACATTGAATTAAAATTATTTTTAAATTCCTTAACATTAAAGATTATTCTAGGTTCTAAAGTTCCAAGTGTAGGTCAATCTCAGAATCTGTGCATTCCTCTTCAGGGATACCTTCCATGTGATTCATATTCTTTCTAGTCATTCCATACTTCTAAACTGGTATTATCTCTACCATGAACCTGTTTTGGGATATTATTATGAATCTCTCCATATCCCTTTAAATTGTTCTCTCCACACTACAAATTTTAATAATGCCAGGAATCTCTTCAAGTTTCTACTTTTGATGATTTATTTTATTGGTTAAAGACAACTTTTAGCATAGACAGCACAATTTAGCATGACCAGTTTTCACTGTTCCTCTCCATCTTTGTTGTCTCTTTTATCGTCTGCAGGGCAGGCACAGTGGCCTGCTTTTGGTTAGTTGGTTTTGTATCTTTTGATTTCGTTTTTTGAGACAAGATCCGGCTATATCGCAAAGATGGCTCAAATTTATAATCTTTCTGCGTCCTTTCAAGACCTGAAATTACAGTCTTATGCCGCCATGTCCAGATCACATTTGCACTCTATTTTCACTCCCTAAACGTGCTATTTGTCGCCCTGTCTCAGAGCTACACACATGTTCTTCCTTTTCAGCTCCCCTATATATTGTTCTAAGTATTGCTATGCATCTGAGCTCAGTGTCCATTCTTCCCTGGACATCTTGCTTTTGATCGGGTCAGTTTCTAGTTCTTCACACATTCATGCATTCACATCACCTTCCAAGAAGGTATAAAAATTATAGTCACCAACTACTGCATTTTGGGGTTCATGTCTATTTTCTTTGATTTATTCTAAATATTCATAAAGATGTCTTTGTTTGATGTTGCTAATGTTGTTCACATGTACAGGATGCCTGACACCAAAATGCAAGGGAAGGAAGGGGAAAGAAGGCAGCTGGAGGAGCTTCGGAACATCTACTCACTTGCCCAGAATTTATTATTTTGTTTTGCTTTGTTTCATCTCTTGAGATAGATACGCTTATTTATAAATGAACCAATGATATCAGAAACTCAGCATATATGTTAAGCGTCTGTAAAAAGAAAATACTTCTGTGGCTTCATGTTCTTAAGATTTAATAAGGCCGAGTTGAATAAGCCTAAAATAACATTTGCACAAAATAAAATTAGCACACCGTTGATCTCATAGACATGATTAATCCAAGTTTAATCTCAAAGTCATGAGTGAACATGTGTACCCTTTATCATTAAACCATCTTCTTGTAGCAGATATGCGCAAGAAAGATAACTCAATGGTGAAGAGCACTGGCTGCTCCTTACAGAAGGTTAGGGTTTGATTCTTAGCACCCACATAGCAACCGAAACCAAATGTAACTCCAGTTTCAGGGAATCTGATGACCTCTTCTGGCTTCTACTACATCAAGCAACACAAAGAGTACACAGACATGTGCGTAGGCAAAACACCCATACACATAAAACTTAACTAATCAATCAAAATAAAATATTTTAAGAAAAACATTTGCCCAGACAAAAACAATAATTTTGTCTCTAAACATGAAAATGCATAGAATATAATAAATTGAAAAGGACATAAAACAGTTTCTTTCTTTATGTAAAAGTCAATATAACCTAAGGGAAGACTCTAACATGATACAAAACATACTTGGTGACAGAATTAGAATTATGTACAGTTAAAGATTTCCAGTCTTAATTGCGGAAAAATATGCTAAGTATCTTAAAATGCTAAAGGATATCATTGATTAATGTAGTTCTAAAGTTGGGGGTGACTAGATTCATAAACTTGGTCACATATTATCAGCAAAGTCAAATTTTGATTGTTTTTAAATCTATTTTAAGTTTTGTTAGTTTCATTCTTATATTCTCAGACTCTTCCTTGATATAATTGATTTTATCAATTATAAATCAATTATATCAATTATAAATGATTCTAAGCCCAACTCCCTGCCTATCTTATCCATAACTTCACATTATCAGATAGGACTCTTTCATTTTTTTCCCCATAAGCTGCCCATCACCCACACTGAATTTTCCAACACCCTAAGCCAATGCTGACACTAGCTATAGCCCTGTCGTTGTGCCAACCTTTGTTGCCTAAAACACTACCTACCTTTCCTTAGACTCAGATGGACTGCACTGCTAAAGAGGTGTTCATATTTTTCTTTCTTAGTCTACCCAAACCTATCTAATTTGCCCTGGACCCTTTGAAGATCATGCCCCTATGTATCCATGACAGCATCCACCGGACAGTCTCAGCCCTGATCAAAGACCAGACTCATCTTTAAATTCAGCTCTTCCACCTTTTACCTGAAGTTTCTTATGATACACTGTCCATGCAGCCAACCCTACCAAGAGAATCCTTTTGCTATCCTCACCCCTCATGGCCCTCCCAATGTACATAGCCCAGTTCCCTGTCTTTGGACACTCTCTACCTGCCCATGTTAACAACTAAAAGACCTATTCTTAACTACAGGCCTCAGGGGTTCCCCAGGTCAATTCAACTACCACCGCACCTGAGTTCTTCAACCTGATAGACTAACAACTCATATTAAAATACATAAAAACCAACATAACTTCAAATGTACAGATCTGTCCTACAGCAAGACAGCAGAGCAATAGGAATTATGAAAAACCAAAACAATATTTCTCCAGCAATTATCCCAGTTCCGTGTTAATTGTCCTTGTGGAGAATGGCTTAGATGAACTTCAAGACACAGAATTCAAAAGGATAATTACAAACATGTTTAAGAATTGAAGAAATTAAAAGAGGACACCAATAAATACCCAGATGAACTTAAACAAGACAAGAATATACTAGAGATGGAAATATATTAAAAAACACAAATAAACAGATGAATGAAATAATGACAATTCAGGATATGGAAACACAATTCAATAAGAAGAAATATTGAATAAAACCAAACTTAAATGAAACTGGAAATGAAATATTCAATACGCCTAATAAAACTCAATGGAGAGGCTCAGAATGGATCACATAGGATACAGACTATCAAATGTGTTTCAGCAAGGCTGAAGAATGGATCACTCGATAAATTAAAACGGTACGTTTTTCTCTAAATTCACGAATGGTTTATGCAGGTAATTTGACACACCATGAAAGTTCAAATCTACCAATTATAGACATGAAGAACAAAAGCTTCAGGTCAAAGGTATAGAACATAATATCTTCAATAACTCATAAAGTTTCCCAAACTTTATTTTGGGAAAGCAGTGTCCATCCATGCACAGAGAACTCCAAATAGGACTACATAAGAAGTTCCTTGATTTGTGTTAAAGTTGAAACCTTGGGGCTGGACAGATACCTTAATGGTTAATCTATTTCAAAAGAGCCAGCTTCAATTCCCAGCACCCACATGACAGCTTACCAATGTATGTAATTCCAATTCTATGGGGTGCCTGAAGGCCTCAGGCACACATGTAGTATATAAACATACATGCAAATAAAACATTTATGCCCATAAAATAAAATATTTTTTTAAAAAGACTCGTAAATATACAGAACAAAGAATGGGTTCTGGAAGCTGTAAGACATTAAGTCCAAGGTACATACAGAGTCACCCCCATCAGAATAACAGTTGATTTCTCAATAAAAACTTCAAAAGCCAGTTGGTTTTGGATATTCAAGTTTTGAAAGAACACAGATGCCAACCCAGACTACTTGACCTGGCAAAACTACGTCATGATTGAAAGAGAAAAGAAAATTTCCTATGACAAAAACAGGCCAAGGAGATTTGTAGTTACCAAGATGCACTACAAGAATACTAGAAAAATGTCTCAGACCAAAAGGAATGATAAGTATACTCCAGAGTTGCCAAGGAATAAAACAAATGATGCTGACATAGTTGTTATACAAAGTTAGGCCAAGACTAACGCTACAAAGTCAACCAAATAACAGCAACTGAAACATGTTTCAATAATAATTGGGTATTAGTGGCCTCAGTTTCCCTCTCCTGAGACAAGGCTAGCCCATTGGATCCATTGTTTTGTTGTCTACAACAAAAACAGCTCACCTTCAAGCACTGACATTACTTTAGTGGTAGCCTGTCGGTGGTGGCGCGCGCGCGCCTTTAATCCCAGCACTTGGGAGGCAGAGGCAGGCGGATTTCTGAGTTTGAGGCCAGCCTGGTCTACAGAGTGAGTTCCAGGACAGCCAGGGCTATACAGAGAAACCCTGTCTCGAAAAAAAAAAAAACAAAACAACAAAACAAACAAACAAACAAAAGACATTAGTGTTAAATGAAGGAAAAATATTACAAGCCAGTAGAACCAATAAACAATTAGCACTGTTATTCTAATATCTGACAAAATATACTTGAAATTTAACTAATTAGAAAGATGAAGGTTACTTTGTTTTGATCGAGGAAACAATCTACAAAGAAGACATTGAAATTCTAAATGTGTATACACCCAACTTTGGTCCACTTAATTTTGAGGAGCAAATTATAATGTGCACACAGCCACACATTAACCTCATTAACCCTAACATAATACTAAGTGGATTATGATAACATGATACTAGGTGGATTCAACACCCCATTTTCACTACTAGATAAGTTAGAGGCAAAACAGAGAAACAGTGATAATTGACATCACACAGCAAATGGATTTAATCGACATCTTAAGAATATTTCACTGTAATATACATTATTCTTAGAAGCGCATAGAAGTTTCTGTAAAAAATAGATCAGATGTAGTACAGCCAATTTAAGCTTATCTCTGACTAGCTTAGAAATATATGAGACTCAGACAATGGTTATTTTATCTGACTTTGAAAATTACTGGGGGTGGGGGAAGAAGTGGTTGTGTCTAATCTACTCTTCTAACTGCTGGCCTGGCTACCTCCAGAGTGGTATGCTTGCTCTTCCTCCTGCCATGTTCTCATCATCCATCTTGCCTCATGGCGGCCTCCTCTCTCTTTTCCTTCTTCCTTCTCCTGTTCTCAACCAGCTCACACCAACAAACCTACCTCTAATGCCTCTAGTAATTGGCTGTAGGCCAAGTTTATTTAACCAGTTGTTTCAAATCAAGGAACAATGTTTGCATAACAAATGCTTGTAAACACTCATAGGTCTGGGCCTCCAGGTACAGAATTTAGCATTACACCTAACAAAAGACCAGTTCTCAACAGTCACACATTATGACCCAAAGAAAATTTCAACAAATTTAAGAAAATTGAAAGGATTTCATGCATCTATTTGACCACAATGAAATAACACTTGAAACCCAAAGAAATTCCAGAAAATGCACAAATTCATGGCTATTAAACCACATTGTATTTAAACGGACCATTGAAGAAACCAATAAGGAAGTTTTAAAACCCTTGGAATTAAATGAAAATGAAAATATAACACATCAAAACCTCTGAGATTCAATGAAAGCCATCCTAAGAGGGAAATTTATAGTTCTAACTGACTACATTAAAAATAATGAGAAATAGCACAGATTAATGATGTAAATAGATCAATTAGAAAAAAAGGAGATCAAAGTAGTAACTAAAAAAAAAATTCTGATGGATCCACAGTTGAATTCTTCCAGACCTTTAAAGCAAAACTACAAGTGTTATTCAAATTGTCCCACAAACTAGAAATGGAAATAAGACTCCCAGTCTTCTATGAAGCAAGTATTACTGTAGAACCAAAATCATATAATGACAGAGCAAAAGACAAGAGGGGCAGTGGCCAATATATCTTTTATAAACATAAATGCAAATGTATTCAAAAATATACTTGTATATGACCCAAATATTCCACTCTTAGACATATAAATATCTGTTTACATTATTACAGAAAAACTTGCTCATCTATATACATTGACATTGTATTAGAAATACCTATAAAATGGCATTATCCTAGATATCCATCAACTGAGGAGTAGATAATGAAAATGTGGCACATTTTGAATATGATGGAACTCTATTCAGCTTTTTAAAAAATTGAAATTAAAAAATGTTCAGGTAAATGGAAGGGAGTGAGGTTACCATGCACAGAAAAACAACACATCACTGCCTGATCCTCACATGTGTGGATTCTAGCTTCAATTTTTTTGATTTTACATGTTGAACTTGGAGCACAAGTAGAAGCTACAGAAGAAGAACGGCTGTGAAATGGCAAAGTCTGGACAAAAACAAAACACAAAAAACAAAAAAGCAAAAAACAAACCTTCGCAATCATGAATTTTCATCAACTGCAGAAACTTGCACTGAGTATGCATAAGAACGGTCCCAATAACAATCAAGTCTGGATGGAAAAGGGGCTCAGGGGTCCAAACCCCTCATTTCTGAACTATTTGCCTCTGGTGCGTTAAAAGAGAGAAGAAACTGTTGCCCCCAGCTGCCTAGGCACTGATGACCTCACAAAGCTTCATTGCATAGTTCTTGATCAAGTCAATGCTCACCACGGCCGGGTCATGAAAGAAGGAGAAGAATCAGGAATCTTAGAAAGAGACTGATATCAATATAAAAAGGGATTGACAGAGATGAGAGAGTGATGTGAGGGTTGTAATCAGAACACATCATCTACATGTACGACATTAGCAAAACAATAATCACTAAACACTACAGTAATAAAGGGGTTGAGAGGGAAGGATGAAATGATTTTATTATATTATAAATCTCAAAAAATGAAACGAATATTTGAAATGACTGTAATTTTTCCAACACAAATTATTTTCTAAATCAGATATAACAAGAAACTAAAATTTCAGAAATTGAGGATTACAGATGCTCACGATGAATTATATGTAATGCCTGAGACCTGTGCCTTTAGATCCTTCCAGGTGATTCTGGCTTAGCAAGATAAATGGTCTCTACTATCTCCCAGGAAGAAACTATCAACTGATCTTTCACATAACTGAGTCATGGTAAAGTACCAGTGGTTATAGTAAAACTTAGCTCCAAGTGACACAGTGTAGCGATGAAGAAGGCTCAGAATGATCTCAGCTCATTCCTCGGGGAAAAAGCTGAAAAATGTTATTAGCATATATCTTTGTTTATGTCTAAGGGGTTAGAGTGATACTCTGTGTACACAGCTATCCTTTAAACCATCAAAAATCCCTAAAGCAACGTTCAGTAATCCCCAGGCTTGTCTGCAGGAATGGGTGATGCAGCAATGGATAGAGAGTGGGGTAGGAGATCACTTGAACACATCAGGAATTAGAAAAACTGAAAGTAGATTATAAAGTATATAGTATATAAAATATAGTCTATTTAAAGTAGATTATTTATAGTGAAGAATCATAATACCCTTAATGCCAGTGAACAATTTTCCATTTTTAATTTTCAGTATTTGGGAGACGTGTGGACTGTTAAAGGTACTGGCATAAACCTTTTGATCCAGCTGTTTGACTTGCTCAAGTTTCATATGAAATATGATAACTATATTATTATACAACCATAATGTTTTTTTCTCAAAGTAGGTCATAAAGGATAGTTCAGGTGCCATACAAAGAATTCTCAGGGAGACAATAGGTTTATAAAGCAGTGGATTTAAAGAAAGTAAACACAATTTCCTGTGGGGTTTCTCATACTTACAGGTTTCCAAGTACACTGTAACCATTGATTCTTAAACTCATTTAGCCAGAAGGAAGTTGTTGTTTATAGAGTATTATAAGACGCTCCTTAAACGATTTAAGTACTACAATTGATTTCCTTATTGTGACGACTGCTTGTGTTTTTTAGTTTGACTGCATATGGATTGTGGAGGCTATGATCAAGAGTTTGAAAAAGTGCAAGCTTTCTGGAGGAAGTAGAATACGGAAGCTATCAGCGTCCTTCTTCCAGCAGCTATGCCTACCATTGGGTGCTGTGCTACCAGTATGCCACAAACGACTCATCCCTTTGGATCCGTAAGCCCAAATAAACTCTCTCTTCCATAAATTGCCTTTGTTATGTTTTACCCAAGCAATGGACAAGTAACTAATTCAGAAGTTGGTACCAGGAAGTGGGGTGTTGCTGTCAAGAGCCTGACTCTGTTGTTTTTGGGAGAAATCTTGACGAGTCTGAACCTTTGAACCAAAAACCTTTGGAATCTGTGAGCAGAGCTTAGTGAGATGTTCTAGTAAGAGCTTCAAAGACAGCTATGGTGAGAGCAACAACTGTTAAAAGAACAGGACAAAACAATCTTAGCATCTTCTTTTTAGAGAGTTTTGTAATGACTAAGCAAAGGATATTTCACCCATTGCAGCTGTCATTCTTTTAAAGTTCTGAGATATGGCAAGTTGGGAGATGGCTTTGTTGGTAAAGTGCTTGCCTTCAAGGATGAGATCCTGAGTCCAATCCTTATAATCCTGAAAAAAAAAAAAATGTAGGGGTGGCAGTGTGTGATTGTTATCCATTTCTAGGAAGGTGGAGGCAGCCACATCTTTGGGGCTTGATCTGCCGTCATAG
This sequence comes from Arvicanthis niloticus, assembly GCF_011762505.2. Taxonomy (NCBI): domain Eukaryota; kingdom Metazoa; phylum Chordata; class Mammalia; order Rodentia; family Muridae; genus Arvicanthis; species Arvicanthis niloticus. The sequence goes on along the minus strand of NC_047676.1, from coordinate 36,161,755 downwards.
TCTACTTGGAAAGTCCTGGGCCAGTGAGAGACTTTGTCTTATGGGAAATATGTGTGGTACTGGAGAAAAGGAATTTAAGGTTGACCTCTGACCTTACACGTTTGTGCAAGTACTTGCATATGCATATGTATCTGCATACACATTAAGATACACATACACACCAATACTGCAATATGGGATAACCTCATAATATTCATATAGTGAATAATCAGGAATAATTATGGTTGACTGAATCAAATCCCATATAAATATAAATATGAGCCCAAGAGACTATGTTAAATGAAACAATTGGGATCAACTAAGTTTCATGGTTTTGTCCTTAAAAGTATAGTGATTAACATAGCGAGTACCTGGTGTTAACATAGTTAAAAGTGCTGAAAGGTTATTAGACTTTTAACTCTGAGGTTGAAACTTTTGGTGTATGAGCAATTCTCTTGAATGGAAAAAAAAAAAGATACACGCTTACTTAACTTAATACTTAGAAGAAATTACATATAAAATAAATTAAATAAATTCCTGAGAAGGTAAATGTGATTAACAAAGTGTAAGCCAACCAGACCAGTAGATGAATGTCACATACTGTTCTAAAAATGATATTATTCCTAGCCAACATGTAAACTCTTTTGAAATACTATTAGTTATAAAGTGATCATAAAGCCAATATGGCCAAGTGGCTGATAGTCCCAGAGAGAGCATTAAAATAAGCTCACTATTTCTTTGGCAAGAAGTCGTTGGATTCTATAAGGCACATAAATGATTTTCTGACTTGGCAATGTGACAGCTTTACTCAATAAGACATAGGCAGACTGCAGTGTGAATTTGAATTTCCTCTATGTTCTCCTTTCTCCATTTCATTTCCTTTCCCCTCCGCTGCCAAATCTACCCTCACTTCACCAAGGCTGGCTTTCTTTCATATCTTCTTTGAACTGTGTTCTTTAAGCTGCTATAGTAAAAGCGCCTCTCTCTCTCTCTCTCTCTCTCTCTCTCTCTCTCTCTCTCTCTCATCTTTACATTTAAATTACACCATGATTCTCTGTACTTTTCATGGGCTGTGGAAGTCTGACATCTTTTCTTTCTTTTCTTGCCAACTTCAATATGAAGGGGTTACCGTCTCCATGCCAGTGTTGAATTGAAGAGTTCTATCACCTAGCCCACTATTGCTCACCATCTTTGGATGGGAAGTTTAGAAAGAAAAGAGAATTATCAGTTTTCCTTCTAGGAAAATGCTTTCTGACTACAAACGGGAGTTTTACCCTAGATTTAAATTGTTCAGCACCCGAGAATATCATGTCTACCTGATACCTACCTACACATCTCTTCTTTCTGGTGACTGGATTCTGGTGGTTGTAAACCCCCAGGCATATTATTCTACTACATGACCTTGATCTCATCTAGATTTCTCTTTTACTGATTTAAAATCATTGAACCAATCAAATGATCCCAAATGCCTGAGGTGCCATCCCCCTGACATCACCTCTCCCTATTCATAGAAGTTTGTTACCAATAAATGCTCAGATCGTTGTACCTGCCTCCTGTATTATAAATTCTGCTGCCTGAGTTTTCTGCCTGCTAATATAATTATTAACTTTGTTTATCATTTTTTAATTAATCATAGTTCTTAGTCCACACCATCTTTATTTCTTTCTATGCCACACCCAAACCTATCAAACCAAAATTTTCCTTATAGAAAATACCATCATGTTTTTCATGCTTTCCTTGTATATGTAGGGGTGTGTGTGTGTGTGTGTGTGTGTGTGTGTGTGTGTGTGTGTGTTGTGTGCTATTATTTATATTGTGTGCCTTGGTCCTAGATTGACATTACATTAGTCACCAGATTACTGCCAAATTTCAATTCATCTAGAAAAGCCTTCCCCTGGATACATCACTTCTACTGTCCTTCATACTTACTTTAGCTCTTTTACATATGTCTGTTTTGTATTATATTCACTGTGTGGGGTTTTTGTTGTTGTTTGTTTGTTTTATATTTTGTATTCTTCATTTAAGAGTGATATTGACAATCAATAAGGTCAATGAATAACATCACTTCCCCTGCCCACCAAAGCCAATTTAAAATAAAGAAGTCGAAAGACAGAGGTCAAAATATTGTCTCTTTACTTAATAAAAGAGATGCTAGAGATGAAGACTGTGGCCTCAGGCCAGGTACAGTTTTAAAATGGCGTCTCTCTAGTATGTACTTGGTCACAGACAAATAGCTGACATGGACACAGCATGCCTGAGAAGCTTATCCCTTCTCAGGCACATGTAGAAATCTGCAAACAAGCATGGGAGCAGAAAGAAAGAGAATGAAATGCTCCACCAATTTCTTCTTCTACATTCACAAGTCAAGTTAGTCGCTCTTACTTTTTGGCAATTATGGACGGATCATGTGGAAGAGAATGAAGACAGACCAGAACAGGAATGACTTTCCAGTGAAACTTTAAAACAAAGAAAACATGATTCCCAGAGGGGGAGTTTTAAATTATGTACACACTATCCCTCCCTTCTAGATCAAAAGCTGAGTCCCCTCCTGAAAGGGCGTAGAAAATACAATAACACACTCAAAACAAACTGAAACAGAACTTGATAGAATGTGTCTTCACTCAGGATACCCACACATGCTCAGTCTCTCTCTCTCTCTCTCTCTCTCTCTCTCTCTCTCTCTCTCTCTCTCTCTCTCTCTCTCTCTCTCTCTCTGCTTGACTTTAACTGTTGTGCCCTTAAAGACAAAACCAATATCCAAAAGGACAAACTAAAGCCTCTGGCCAACAGCCATTTAAGTGATCAACATGTAACTGGATCCACCAGTACCAATCAAGACTTCGAAAGAAACATCAGCTATTGCTGACACCCTGACTCCAAACAGATGAGGACTCAGCCAGAGCTACCAGCTAAGCAGCTCTTTATTTCTGACCTAACAAGGCAATGAGATCACAGATGTACTGTTTCCAGTTGCTATGTTTTGGAATTATCTAGCAAACAGCATCTCAAAAGATAAAACCAAAGAACATGTATCATTTCTAAGCACGAGTTGTTTGACACGTGTAAATGAATGAATGCATGATTGAGCCACTTCAAGTCACCATAGCAGCTATGGCTGGTAGTTCCCATATTCTTTTCCTTTTGTTGTAAATATTTTTTAATTTACATTTCAAATGTTATTCTCTCTCCAGGTTCCTCCAGGCTCCTAAAACTCCCTCTCCCATTCTCCTTCCACTCCTCTATGAGGGTGCTCCCCACCCACCCACCCACCCGTCTACTCCCACCATCCTGCCCTGGCATTTCCCTACACTGGGACATTGAACCCCCACATGACCTAGGGCTGCTTCTCCCACTGATATCCAACAAGGCCATCCTCTGCTACATACATGGCCAAAGCCATGGGTCCCTCTATGTGCATTCTTTGGTTGGTGGTCTGGTCCCCAGGAGCTCCAGGGTTTCTGGTGGATATAAAACAGTCACATGTTAAAGTGTTCTGTGTAATTTTACAGAATGATACAAAGGTAAAAATAAAGATGTGCGTGTATAAAAATCCACAGGAACGAGGGATTACAAATTTCAAAATGGATTCATTTTCATCATTCTACAAATATTTATTGATCACTATCTATGTTCCAAGTGCTGATCTGGCATTTGGGAAACCTTGAAACAAAACAAAGATTCTTTAATGCCAGGGACTATTTCTAGGGTGGGGAAATAAATGATAAATAGATATAATAAACTTAAACAACCTCATAATTTTACAGAAAGAAAGTATAGAAGGAGAGAAAGTAAATTGAATGAGATGGCTAACTCTAAATGTTAACTTGAGGAATGTACAGTCACCTGGGACACTGACCTCTAGACAGGTCTTTGGAGGATGACGTCATGTTAATTGGCATGAGAAGACACGCCCACTTTGGGATGCATCATTCTCTGGGATGAGCTCCCTGACTCCATAAAAAGGTGGAAGTGAGGTGAGCACAAGCAATCAGTATTCTCTGCTTCCTGAGTACGGATGCACGATGACCAGGTAGGTACTTTAAGTACCTACCGCTTCACTTCCATACCTGGATGAACTGTAACTGTACTCACTCAAGTGTGGATCACAACAGACCCTTCCTTAAGTTGCTTTGGTCCGGGGATTTTTTTTTTTCCACAATGCATAAAGTAAAGGAGAATAAAGGTATGAAAGTCATTGCAGGCTGCTTCCCCCCCCCCCCAAAAAAAAAGGAGGAATTTAGGCGAAACAAAAAAATATTATTATGAGCAAAGACAAAAAGGTGAGTGAAGGGATTACTATGTCCCTATCAGGCAAACAGAAGAAGACAGAAAGCAAAGGAGTAGCCAAAAGAAAAAGCCTTGAGAGAAAATGAATTACAGAGCTGAAACAGAACCAAAGAGGGCGACATGTTTGCAGCCGAAAAGAAGGTGGAGAAAAGTGGATATGGCGTTGAGGTAGTTGTGGTCGGGTAAGGAAGAATTTTGTGAGATAATTCAATAACAGTTTATACAACTGAAGCAGAACATCGCTGACATTCCGGAACAAGCAAATTAGCTTGAGGACCGGCATTGCAGCAGAAGAAAGATCAAGCTTGAGTTAGGAGACTTGTACTTGAAGAGAATAGTAGGACCCACCTCCGAGTGCTCCTCTCTCAATCTCTCCACCAGGAAATGAATGACTTTACTGGACCACACACACTGAATTTCAAGTTGAAGAGCAAAGGAGCCAACCAACCATGGACTAAAACTTAAACCACCAACCAAAGACTACACGGAGGGACCCATGGCTCCAGCCGCATATGTAGCAGAGGATGGCCCTGTTGGACATCAGTGGGAGGAGAGGCCATTGGTCCTGTGAAGGCTTGATGACTCAGTGTCTGGGAATGTCAGGGCAGGGAGGCAGGAGTGGGTGGGTGGGTGGGTGCCAGAGCTACCTCAAAGAAGCAGGGGGAGGGGGATGGGATAGGGGGTTTCTGTGGAGGGGACCAGGAAAGGGGATAGCATTTGAAACGAAAATAAAGAAAAGTCAACAAAAAAAAAAAAAAAAAAAAAACCCACAGCAACTGTTGACTGTCTCCCTGATGTGCCACACTGAGAGCAAGCTGACTGCTACAGAATAATTGAGAAGTGCTTCAGAAAACCTAATTTTGGGTATAGAAACAAACGAAAATGAGTACTATGAGTGTTGATGTTTTAGATATAAATGAAGCTGCAGTTATGACAGAACATGCATATTTTCAGAGGCAATATTCTAATTCATAAGGTTTTAAGATTTATCAGTATATACATATATGATTTATCTCTACATACACAGCTGTCAGTATCTTAATCACCTATGAGAATTTGTGTTATGCGCAGAACTTAGTACAAAAAAAGACAGGCCTTTGTGTATGAGAGTACGTGTATGAGTGTGTATATGTGTGTGAATATGTTTTCTTATTATTAAGAACTGGCTCAGAATTTTGTAATATTCTCTGCTTCTAATATAAACTGCTTTGCTATCCAGAACTTTAATCTCTTTTAAGTTTTCTTATTTAATTTATGTTTGGAATTTGTGAAACAAGAAGCATTTTGCATGTTGGAAGCCTGCCTTGTTTATGAATATTACTCCGTCAAATATTCATCAAGATTGGTAACAGACAGCTGCTGATAGTACATAAGTGGGGATTCAGGATGCTCACTGCCAAATTTTAACCTCTGTTATGGATGACAAAGGCTGTTCTTACTAAAATCAACAATAAACCTTTCCCATCTTGCTTTGTATCAATAGCCATCTGAAGGGAGAATCTGATCTTAACTTTCTTTCTCTTCTTTTTTGTTTGCTTTGAAGAGGATAAAATAGTGGAACAAAATGAGAGTCACTCATTTGGGCCCTCAGCCACTAAGTCTCAGCTCGGCTGTAAGGATTGCTGACAGCTAGCATCCAGTCTAACTGCTTGAGAGCCCTATTTTGAGAGAGTTTGCCCCTGTTGTTTTGGGATCTGAGGGTTTTGACTGTCACCCCTGAGTTGAAGACATCCATTTTATTTGTAGGTAATTCTAGGTCTGAATTTAAGAATGTTGCAGGGTAATGGCCAAAAACTAACATTATAAACCTAGAATAGCTGCTGATACACATCTTCCCCTCTTCTTTCCTCTAAAATGATGACAAACTTTATATATATATGCATATATAGATTATATTATATATTATATATTATATATTATATATTATATATTATATATTATATATTATATATTATATATTATATATTATATATTATATATTATATATTATATATTATATATTATATATTATATTAGTATAATATATAATATATAATATTAATGTTATATATATATATATATATATATTTTCTCTACACACACACACACAGATGCTACAGATAGTAAAACAGTGGTAATCTGGTAATCTCACATTACGCCCTGCTTAATCCATGGATGTGATGTCTTAGAAATCCCAATTGGAGGTAAAGGCTTGGAAAAAAACTGCAGAGCTGCTGGTCTACATTGGGTTCCTAAAGAAATCAATTCTAACAACAGTGAAGGAATCCTGCCATAACAAAATACATAGACTTGTCAGCAAGAGTGAGGGTACATAGGCAAAAAGTAAATATTCTTCCTCCTGTGTCCTTCTATCAGTTGGTTCTGTCCACATTTACAGTGGGAATTCATGTTTCAAAATCTGATCAAGATAATCCTCACAGATGTGCCCCGCAGCTTGTGTTATGATTGATTCCAGGTTAAGTGAAATTGACAAGCATGATTGGCAACCACAAGCCCTCAATTTGACACGCAACCACATCTGCTTACATCATGCTTGATTTTCAAATAAAAACAATATCCAGTTCAAAATCCCACCTACTGTAACTATTCTACATACAACTGCTGACATGCTACATGTTTTAGAATAGGTGGCAATGTCTTCTGAGGAGTGCTTAGACTTAGTGTCTCACAACTTAAATATGATACCATAGCTTGACAATGATTAATTCTTGGTATTTTCTCCATCAATGTCAAGTTTCATGACAAAGAAATAGAAGGGTGAAAACACAACTATATAAACATATATGTACACAAACATGCTTCTCACAAATACAACATAAACTGGAATTTCAGTTACCAGCCTCATTTCTGCAACTGGTCACATGGCATTTGCTGGTATTTATAACTAACTTCCTCGACTTCTCATTGTATGTTGTCTTGTCCTGTGCATGCACTGCAGCTGCTATTCGATCTTTACCTAGAGTGGTGAGCATACTTTTATCATTAAAGTTCTAGACCTTTTGTCATTCTGCCTGGGTTGGGTTGGGGTTTCCCTTTAACCTTAATAACAGGGCATGGTGATACCAAGAGAGAGCCTAGAAGCTCTCCTGCTCTGCTATGATAACCTTCCATTCTGTCATTGTAGAAAAACAATCCATTTTCCCCACTGGTGGTCTAGAAACTCACCCACTATAATACTATTATTTCTTTCAAAGCCATTTGATGTGTGGGCATCAGGAGTGGCCCTAAGTGGCCTTGGGAAATCTGACCTTCAGTTCAATGAAAAATGTGTTGTATATCCAAACACCCCTCCTTGTTTGGAACCCAAATTCCTAGGACAGGAGAGGATGAGGTCTTGGGAACATAAAGCCAAAAATTCCCTAGTGCGTTGGCTGGAGGTGATCATGATGAGCCATCACAGATGGCAATAAAGCTGGCAATATTTTAAAAAGTCAAAATAAAATTAGCAAATTATTACAACATTGTAACATCTAAAGAAGTGAGTGTGCCTTTGGAATCAATCACACCTATCCTTTAAGCATGTTAAATAGCACATTATAATGAGTGACTCTTACAGAACATTCTAGAAAAATGTTTCATTACCCTTTGAGCAATTCTTTTATTTTCAAGGTAGAATTTTGAAGGGGAATATTTTGCAATTTCTGTCATTCTTATAAAATCACCATCAATCTTAACTTACATCAAGAAGCAAACCTTTAACACCATTTTGGAAGGTCACCTTTGTTTTATCCTATCTATCTTATCATTTAAAACTGGAAAGTGATTATTTAACACTGCTTACTCTTTGTTAATTTAAAGCAATACAAAGAAAGCTGGACAAAGAGCTATGATTTGAACCAATCTAGTTACCCTTCTGTACTGAGGCCTCTCACAAACCTCATCTTTCCCTATATTCATAATGTAAAGTAAATGCTTCCTACCAATTTCCCAAGTTAACTTTTTGGTTTCATCCACATGGATCCTCACCATAATGAATGTGATGCTCCAAACAGGAAGACATGATGTTAGTGTAAAAATGTTTTCTATAGAAATACAGTCTTGAAGCAATCGTTCAACCCAAAATATTTTGTACAAGCTCTTCTGTTATCATGCATTCTGGTAAAATCACAGCTGGAAGCCAAATGTGTTACAGAGGAATAAGGATTCCAGAACCAATTAGTAACTTTACAGGGCTACAAATTTCATGAACGGAAATACTCTGTGTCACTGTGTGACTCAAATTGACTCAGACACAAGCCTCAAAACCTTCAAGATTAACAAAGCTATCACATAGAATTGTCTCCATGTGTTGATGTGAACTGTGAACTGAGACAAAGCTTCTTGTTCTAATGCAGCTTATGAGGAATATATCATCCAGAGAAGTCTCCAGGTTGTGCCATATAGAACTCCGCTGTGACTCTCGCATCTGCCGGACTGACCCAAGGCAATAATTTGGTCATTATACAACAAGTCTAATGTCTTAACGTATCACATAAATTTGCCATAGTGTAAGACATAAGCTACTGTGGCATGCCTAAACAATCAAACGCTTGTGTTTTTTCCACAAGAAATCTAAATTGTGTCCCTGAAGCTTAAGTCACCTAGCCAAGAAACTCAGTCCAGTCAATAATGAGTCACATGAATCCACAAAGATAACAGCAATCAACTTCTACTGTTTAGAAGAAAAGGAGAAAAATGGAAGCAATAAAACATGTGTAATATTTAATAAACAATCAACGAATGGGTGCTCTTGGGTCTGTGTGTCTGAGCAATGTACTTCTGGCGCATGTTTGAGGTCAGAGGAAATTAGTCCTCAGTGAAAATTAGTCCCTTGTTGAGGAAGAGTCCCAGGACCTTATGCTGCATGCAGGTATGAGCTGGTAGCATGTGTGCTGTGCTCTGTTTGGAGCTCCTTGTCCAGGGAAGTGAGGGAGCACGTGGACACGGACCATCTGGGGAACAAATACTACTATGCCGCTGAGTACAAGAGCTGGAAAGGGCAGACTATTCGAGAGAAAGGGATTTTAGAAATGGGCAACAGAAAGGAGGTAGACTATGAAGCAGGAGACACTGAACAAGACTTCACCTACGATGGGGGAAATACTAAAGAATGAAAAATACAGAGAGGAAATTAAAATAAAAAGTCACGATTTTTATGTAAAAGATAAACTCAGTAAAGAAACTATTGAAGAACTCTGGACTTCACCTACTACAACTCAAATTAAAGGCCATGCCTCTGCCCCATGTTTTGGGAAGTAAGAACCCTCAGTGACTCACACCAGCACTGGCAAAACTTTTCAGCCAGGATTCTGGATGTCAGAAGACAGCAGAAGACAAAGTCAATGAATGCACTGTCGTAAAGTCATATCATTTGTAAGGATGTGGCTATTTTAACAATAAAAGTTAAAAGACAAATAAATAAGAAAGAAAGAAAGAAAGAAAGAAAGAAAGAAAGAAAGAAAGAAAGAAAGAAAGAAAGAAAGAAAGAACTAGAGTCCCTTCTGATCAGGGAAGTGGATTCGAAGCAATAAAAACTACATTCTCATCCCTTTCAGACAGAATGGTTCTGTGCAAACATACCTGGTTCATCAGCGAGGGAGAATTTGACCCAAGTTTAAACTAGATATAAACAGAGTTGTGGAGAGATGGGCAGATGGACTGGTCATGTGGGAATCTTTGACCACTTTCTGTTAGGTCATCTTCGTAGAAAAAACGAAAAAATTTACAGTTGGACCAAGAGTTTTTACTCCTGAAAGTGTGACAAGAAACTATAAAAAAATATGTTTTATATGATAGAAATATTTTAGTACATAAGTTTTTTAATTGGGTAAAATTATTTAATTCTTTTATTTTTTCTTATAGAATCGTTTTAATAAGAAACTGCCCATAAAATCTGTGAGGTTCTTTTGAAAAGAAACAGAAGGAAACAGAAATCATTCTTACCATTAAAAATTACTTGTTATATATCTGTTTATAACCTAGTTTCTGCAAAGCTCTCCTACGCCTATGACACTAAGTAGGGAATTTTATTAATTTTCTAAAGTCTTTAATATGCAACCACTTTAATCAATGGTTAATTAAATCAGCAATTAAATCACATTTTAGTTCAAATTATAGGGAAAAAAGTCTTACTTAATAAGAAAATAATTGATGTCAAGATAGTTGTTCTAAAATTTAAATATATGCTAGGAAAATAAATTGTAAAGTTATTTCCTCTAATAACTCAAATAAATACAAAGCCCTAATTACTTATGAATGGGACATTCTGTTTTCGAACTATTAGCTCGTTCAGACTGTTTGATTGTGAACAAAACAAAATGGAATGCTTTCAGTCTCAAAAGAATGAGACTTTTCTTAGTGCCTAATTAGCTTTCCTTTTTTAAGGAAGAGGATTTGCTTAGTTGGGGCCCCTCTCTTCAAAGTGGGTCCAGCAAGCTCACATTGAACAAGGTCAGAGTCAGTAGACAGGGTTTCCAAGCACGCCAGATCATATTTCCTTTGGCGGTACAGAAAACAGAGAAACTTCTGAAAGTACAGGTTACTCCACAGGCTAACAAACAACTATGCCAATTGCTCCCTGGGGTAGTCCATCACAGTTGAAAGAGTTGGTGACCATAATTACTAGTGACACAAGCATTTGCTTCAGCCAATTTGATTCAGCTACCTACTGATTGACATCAAACAAGATAGACTAATGCCCTCTCCTTTATTTGTACTTTTATCAAAAGAATTGATGTAAGCTCTTAATCAAACAGTTCACAAATAGTTAATACAATTTTATAACATAAAGTAACTATTGTCCTTTAGATACAATGAACCATGGATATTTGAGCTTTATTTCAACCAAAAATTCCTGGAGCAATGCCATAGCATAGAGTCAGTAAAATCACTGACTTTCTTCTCTCGTTACAGTTTATTTTTCTAACAATGGTGTTAACCAATTTCCAATTTTCAAAATTTATTTAATTTAAAACAGAATGAAGCTTTGGAATTAGATACTCTGCCAATTGGATAATATATTCAGTAGGGGTATTTCTAGACACCATGAGCAAACTTAAGTGTTGGAAAGGTAACAAATCAAATATATTAATAATTTTCAATTGTACAGGCACACTGAAGTTAGCCTTAGAGAAAACTAACAGAGAACTGGAGAGATAGCTCATTTGTTAAAGGCTAACCTCATAGCCAAAAAACATAAGAAAAAACTAACAGATGTTTGACATACATAAAAATAAAAACAAAACAAAACACAAGCACAAAAACTGAGACCAAGAGAAAGAAGAAACACTCCAAATTTTCTTTTATATCTGAGTTCCTAATTTTTATTCAAAATTGATCTATACTCATATAATCTAATAATATATATTACCATCATAGGTTACATATTCACATAAGTTAAATAAAATCTTTTAAAATAGGAGCCATGTTTTTTTTAGCACTTTCCTGTATATTGCACCAGTAAGATAAATCAACAATATGGAGAATATTACATCTATTATGTAATATTAATTATGTTAGTGGAGAATGGATAAATATTATATATATATGACATATATATAATCAATATTATCATGATGTAAAATGATATGTAGATTCAAAATAATCACAATCAAAATTCTGGTGAGCTGTGTTTGAGATGTTTAAAAAGATGATTTCAAAGTTTATACAAAGGAAAAAAAGACACAAAGTAGCCAACACCTGTGTAAAAGAAAAAAAAATGTAGTGTAGTGATATTATCTATCGCATCTTAGTATAATCCTAAAACAGAATTCCATAATTAGAACAGTGGAATTGATTAAAGAATCTATGAACACATTAAGGTATCAGGGTAGCATGCTTAGAAATAAATTTGCATCAATATAGTCAATTTATCATTGACTAAGGAGTAATTTCAATAATCAGTGCAGGAACAACTGAACAATCACATGCAAAAAATAAAAAAAGTAGACATGGATTTTCTATCTCTTATAAAAGTCAACATAAAAAGTACTTTAGACTTAAACATAAAACAAAAATAAATTTAAAATACACCTACAAGAAAATGTGAGGGTAAAACTAAATTACCACGAGTATTTAAATCTGTGTTTTAAATATAAACTTAAAGGCACAATCTACAAAATAACTAATTAATAAACTGAAGCTTATTAGAATTAAAATTTGCTGCTTTAGCAATGGTAATAATCAAAATATAATCAAAGGACTGAAAGAAATTATTTTTAAAGGGTATATTTAATATTTAATAAAAGACAAGTTATCAATCAATAAAAAACTCAATTTTGAAAGTTTCAGACATTAAGAGACAAAATGCTATAAAAGATAGAGTGAAGCATGTTTAAAAAAATGCTCTACTGCATACTATCAGGGAAATACAATTTACTTCAATACAGTTGACTTCAGAATTGCAAATGTCCAGATCACTAAATGCAGGCTAGGATATGGAGCCACAGTATATATGCTCTCAATACTAACAGAGATGTGCAGCAGAAGAAGTTATTTGTTATAATACTAAAAATATTTTTCCATATAAACCAGCAGTTAGCGTCATCGATACTTATCCCAGAGGGTGAAAACTAATGTTCCTAGAGGCTACTGCCCATAAATTCTTACAGAAGACTAATTAATAATGCCCTGAATTTCTAAACAACCAACAAATCTTTTAGTAGCTAGGTAAATAAGCTGGTATATTAGAATCTTAGTCAGTGCTTAGAAGAAATGAACTGTCCATGGAAAAATGGGATAGAGTCTTTCAATGCATATTATGAAATGAATAAAGCCAATTTAAAAGATCTCTGTGCCTTATGATTCTAGCAGTAGGCACTCTGAAAAACCAAAACCATGAAATTATATATATGTATGTATATATATATATATATATATATATATATATATATATATATATATAGTTTAGTGTTGATGGAGTTGAGAAGACGAGAAAGAGAAATAAATGGGTGATACACAGAGAATATTTAGGTCATTATGGCACTATATTAAATAATGGTAAATATACATCACTGTGAATTTGTTTAAAACAAAAAATATATATAATAACTAAAGTAAACTCTAATGGAAACTGTGGCCTTAGGGTGCCGATGTGTCTGTGCAGCTCCATCATTGGTAACAAATATACTACTTGGATTAAGGCTGTGGTGGTTTGAATGAAAATAGCCCCATAGGCTCATATATCTGGATGCTTAGTCATCAGGGAGTGGCACTGCTTGAGAAAGATTTGGAGGCGTGGCCTTGTTAGAATAGACATGACTTTGTTGGAGAAAGTGTGTCATTGGGGAGAGGCCTTTGAAGTTTCCAAAACCCAAGCCAGGCTCAGCATCTTATTCTTCCTGTTGCCTGCAGCACTGTGTCTGCCTGCATGCCACCATGATGATAATGAACTAAACCTCTGAAATTGTAAGCTAGCCCCAATTAAGTGCTTTTCTTTATAAGAGTTACTGTGGTTATGGACTCTTTTCGCAGTGATACAACACTGACTATATAGGAGGATACTGCTAATAGGAAGTTCCCTATGGATTGAGGAAGGGTATGAATGGAAACCATCTTCCTCCTAGTTTTACTGTGTCTTAATTGCTTTAAAAATGTAACCATTTTTTAAGAAAAAAAAAAGAAGTATCTCATGATTCCATTAAAACATAGGTTGATTCCATTAACCTTTCTGCTCAGGGTCCTACAGGGATATGATCAATTTATCTACTTGCTGGCCTCTTACTGAGAATCTCGGCAAAACAAAATCTGCTCCCAATCTCATTTAAGTAATTCTCAAAATTCTGTTCTTTGCACTCACACAATTGAGATCTATTACTCATGGCTGTCAGATTTAGAACATCCTCAGATGTTATCTCAACATACATTGAGTCTTTCTTATATTTGGAATGTTCTTGACTTTTCTTTGCATCTCCATGATAGACATCCTGTTTCTCTTCTTTTTTTTTTTTTTTTTTTTTTTTCTTTTTTTTTTTTTTTTTTTAGCTTAGTAAGACAGTACTTTCGGGGAGTTTGGGATTGACTACCTTAATGAAAGCCAGGAAAACTTTCCACAATGCTGTTTCATTTAGTGTTCCAATAACCAAGGGACAAGAGTCTTGTTTTTTTTTTTTTTAACATTTTTTTAGCATATTGCCCACACATTGTCTAGAGGCCACATCACCAGTAGCTTAAAATCAGCTATCGTAACAATATTTCAAAGACAATACTCTTTTTTACAGTAATTGAGAAAGTAAGTTTTTAACTCCGCTGTGGCACCATTAAGGACTTCTAATGACATTGTTCAACTAAACACCTTGCAAAGCTACAGAATATTGACATAGGCCAGTGAAAGCTGGCACTGACATATATTCATACAAAATATGAATATTTAATATCAGTAATGATAATATTTTAAAAATCAGCTTTGGTTGTGGTTTACATTGTGCCATGGCCACTTGCATTCACTACAGGTGAACAGCACATGTCTATTATTTAAACATGGTGACAGATTCCTGTTCTCACAATAAAACTGTCATTCATATGTAAGTGCTCCTGTCCACAAGACATTAGACAGAACTCCCTGGTTTAGCTATCACCTTTACTTAGAGGCTTTAGTTCTATTTAGGTACCTATTATAAAATAAGTCACTATAAAATTTACTAGGATTTTGATATATCGAGATATTAATTGGTGTCCCACAAAGGCATAAAAATGTTCTGCTTCTTAGGCTAACATATTTCACTTGTAAGAATTGCCTCATAAAAATGGATCAAGTACAGGAAATGATATTTATTAAGACAACATAAAAATATGTAAATGTGGCAGTTAATGTTTAAAAATAAACAAGTCGAGCACACATGGAGGGACCCACAGCTCCAGTCACATATGTAGCAGAGGATGGCATTGTCGGGCTTAAATAGGAGGAGAAGCTGTTGGTCCTGCGAAGGCTCGATGTCCCAGTGTAGGGGAATGTCAGAGTGGTGAGGTGGGAGACGGTGGGTAGGAGGGGGAGCATCCTTATAGAAGCTACAAGAAGAGGATGAAAGGGGGGTTCCAGAGGGGAAATATTTGAAATGTAAATACATAAAACATTTAATAAAAAATAAATAATAAATAAAATATAAACAAGTCTGACTTCTGAGAAACATTTTGAGGGTATAGCAGCTGTCATATTTATCTCGTGTTTTTTAGTTATTCATAAATCTGAGAAACCTAGGAAACAAATGAAAGGCAATGAGCATTGAGTGAGTGCTAACTTACAAATAGAAAAGCTGACACTCTATATTTTTATCTCTTATTTAATCTGCTCATTTTTTGAGTGTTCTTGTAATTTCTATATCTTTGCTCATTTGTAATATTGGAATTTCTTTGCAATATTAGTCCCTTTCTTCCTATTTTTTCAAATTATTCTTTCTCTTTATACTAGACAAACTACCAAGTAATCTATACTCATTCGTTGTTTTTGAGTTCAATAGAAATTCTTCTAAAACAGAAAATGAGGAAAAGCCTCGAACACATGAGCACAAGGGAAAAGTTCCTGAACAGAACACTAATGGCTTATGCTCTAAGATCAAGAATTGACAAATGGAACCTCATAAAACTGCAAAGCTTCTGTAAAGCAAAGAACACCATCAATAGGACAAAGTGGCAACCAACGGATTGGGAAAAGATCTTTACCAATCCTACATCTGATAGAGGGATAACATCCACAGTATACAAAGAACTGAAGAAATTAGACACTAGACTATCAAATAACCCTATTAAAAATGGGGTACAGAACTGAACAAAGAATTCTCAACTGAGGAAACTCGAATAGTTGAGAAGCACCTAAAGAAGTGTTCAACATCCCTAGTCATCAGGGAAATGCAAATGAAAACAACACTGAGATTCTACCTCACACCAGTCAGAATGGCTAAGATTGAAAACTCAGGTGACAGCAGATGCTGGCGAGGATGTGGAGAAAGAGGAAAACTCCTCCATTGTTGGTGGGAATGCAAGCTGGTACAACCACCTTGGAAAGCATTCTGGCGGTACCTCAGAAAATTGAACATAATGTTACCTGAGGACCAAGCTATACCACTCCTGGGCATATACCCAAAAGATGTTTCAACATACAACAGAGACATATGCTCCACTATGTTCATAGCAGCCTTATTTATAATAACCAGAGTTGGAAAAAAACCCCAGATGTTCTTCAACAGAGGAATGGATACAGAAAATGTGGTACATTTACACAATGGAGTACTACTCAGCTATTAAAAACAATGAGTTCAGGAAATTCTTAGGCAAATGGATAGAGCTTGAGAATATCATCCTGAGTGAAGTAACCCAATCACAAAAGAACATACATGGTATGCACTCATTGACAAGTGGATATTAGCCCCAAAACTCACAATACCTAAGACACAATGCATAGACCACATGAAACTCAAGAGGAGGAAGGAAAACCAAAGTCTGGGTGCTTTGGTCCTTTTTAGAAGGAGTATCAAAATACTCAACCAGAGCTTCCAGGGTCTAAACCTCCAGCCTGAGAACACAAAGGGAGGGACTCATGGCTCTACCTGTATGGGTAATTGACGGTGGCCTTATTAGGCATCAGTGGAAGTGGAGGGCCATGGTCCCCAAAAGTTTGGATCCCTAGTGTTGGGGAATGGGAGAGCAGGGAGGCGGGATTGGGAGGATGGTGGGAGCACACCCTCATAAAAATAGGAAGAGGGGGTGTGGGATAAGGGGTAGAGGGGGAGAATGGAAGAGGAGATAACAGTGAAAGGTAAATACATAAAATATCCAATAAAAACAAACCAAACAAACAGATAATGGGTCTGGCAAAAAAAAAAAAAAAAAAAAAAAAAGATAGTTTACTTATTTCAAATTATTTTCAAAAGTTTCCAGGAGATGCTTATTGGCTAAGATCTTATTTTAAGCTGTTCACAAAAGAATTTAAGTCTCTGTTTAATATTCTCAATAGAGATGAAAATCCTAATTTCCCTCAACAATTAATTAACAGAAGAGGAGTAATTGTACAAAAAGTAGAAGAAGCTATCATTAATGTATATATTATATAGATTGATTAATTGTTGGCTGTTTTATAATAGTCCTTTGATAAAAGTGATTATTAATAAAGATTTATATTTCTTTAAATAGTGTCTTCATTACTCTCTGAGGGTGGAAAGAGCAGCTATTGGCACTTCTGCCCTGATTTTACAAGAACTCTGAAAAAAAAGGGGAAATTGTACCCTTAAAATGAGTCTCCCAAAAATACTCTCCATCATTCTTGTTCACTTTTAACTTTCTAAAACTGAAAGCTCATGGCAAATCTGCCACTGACTGCCTCTGGCATCACTGAGACCAATAAAAACTATGCCATGTGGAAGGACCCTCTTACCCTTAAATGGAATGGCCAGGACCCAGTACTCATATGGGGCCGAGGATTGATATGCCTATTTGATACCACAGAAGGCACAGCTAAATGGCCACCAAAAAGATTAATGAAATAAATAGATACCCCCCCCCAAAACCAGGCCCAATTATAAATAATATAAATAACAATTGACATCCAGGGAAGAGAAATCTCCCTGAGAATTCCCTTCTTTTTCCCTTTCCAGGTAAAAATGAATCACCCGTGATGTCTGCTGTTAGGAGTTCTAATCCTGATGCTGGCCTCCAAACATATACTACTCAGACATCCGATGGGCCTTTGACAAGGACATCAAACAGCTATAGATTGACATCAGTAATCTGAAGAAATCCCTCGTTTCGCTGTCTGATGTGATCCCCCAAAATTGTAAAGGACTTTATTGGACCTGTTTTTCTCTTTTACAATAGAAAAGACTGTGTACAGCTCTAGACTGTGTACAGCCCTTAAAGAAGAATGCTGCTTTTACATAGACAAAACAGGGATGGTTAAAGAGAGCATGAAAAAGGTCAGAGAAGGTCTTGAGAAAAGACAGAGAGAGAAAGAGAAAGATGAGAACTGGTACAAAAATTGGTTTTCAGCCTCTCCATGGTTGTCAACCCTACTTCCTTCCATCTTGGGACCATTAATTGGGTTATTTTTACTTATTTCTTTTGGTCTCTGGGCCTTAAATAGGGTGACTAACTTTGTGAAACAACAGATACATAATCTGATAGCAAAGTCTATTCAGATACATTATCATAAGTTAGCTATGGAGGACCACGAGACTCAAGATGAGGTTGTTACTCTATCCAGGGTGTTCCCAAATCCCATCTCCACCCAACCTAAAAGACGGGACTTCCACCCCTAGACCAAGCAGAGAGGGGCCACCCAGAACCCCCTCTGACTGGCGATTTGAATTCTTGCTTAGGCTGCGAGGCTAAGCACTGCAAGGAAATATAAATAAAAGTTAAAAATATCTTTTTGGGTTCCCTTAGGGACAAGCCTGACTGCATAGAGGTTGATGTCAAAAGTATCCCCTCTCCAGGAAAAAGACATCGGGATGGTTATGGCCCTCATGCCTCACTGGACAACGACAGGATGACCAGAGCCATTACAAAGTCCCCTTTAATTACTGGAGATCAGGCCTCTATCCCCACCTTGGCAAGATTAGAATCGCCATAGCCCTTCTATACTTGGAGAAGGGAGGAGATGTCAGGGGCAGCCCTGCTTAATACACTGAAGGCCTAAAGTCAGCCATAAGCCTAAAATCAGCAATAGGCCTGGCATACATGCCTGCTAACACAAAGTCTTGGGTCTCTGTGGAAAAACACTGAAACAGATGGCTATAAGCTATTGTAAACAGGCAGCTTCTGTGGAAATTTACCAGCCTGAGTAGTCATAGACCTTGTAAATAGACTTCGTGGATAGTATCAACTTAGATAAGGACAAGTGAATCATAGGCAGAGTCATAGTGACCTGTCCCCTGAACCTTTACCCAGCTAATACCCTGTTCTGAAAGATATCTGTACTCCCCCTGAACACCTATACTCCTGTGTCATACCCTTCCCCACATTCTGCATTTTTGTGTTTATAACCCCCATGTTAAAAAGTAAAATTATGATTTGATAATTAAAAAAAAGAAAAAAGAAAAAATGCTTCTAAGGTTTCATTTGCAACAGGCCATTACTTTTTTTTTACATTTTAGCCATTTCTACCTTTTATAATATGAAAAAATGTTCTGTTAAAAATTCTTTCCTGGTAATAGCTTTTATAAAGAGTTATTATAGTATTTTTAAGTCTTAACCTCTATCTCTATTGATATGACCATGATTTTTCTCCCTAAGCTTTTTTAATATGGTAAATTATATTGATAGTACCTTTAGAACAACTTATTTATGTATTCATAGGACATGATTTATACAACGGTAATCATAATATGTGAAGGACACTGTTTGTATGAAACCGCATGAGTATGCCAACAAATGTCAGATTTAACATTTTATTTAGGAATTGGTTAAATGAAATTAGGTGATAGGCTTTTTTTGTTCTACTTAGGTACTAAGATTAAATTGACTTCTATAGCTGTATTTTTCTTGCTAATCTTAAAATAATATTCATATGAGAGAATAATAAAATAACTTTAATTTTGCTGCAACTTAGCTCATAACAATATTTAAGCTTGGCAGCATATTCATGGAGAAAATTCACCTACTAATTCACTTCTTATTGTTTAGTTCATCGAGATTTTGTTTTGATCACAGTTACTCAATTCATTAATTTATATCTTTCAATTACTTGTTTTTTTTCAAAATAATTTCTTATGTATAAAATTGTATAAACTACTCACCTTATAAAAAGTTTTTATTCAACCTTTCCCATGTAGCCCATTCATTCCTAATAAATACTGTCTCTTCTTTCTTATGTTATTTTTGCGTTCTTGCCAGAGTTTTATCTTATTATTTAAGGAGAAAAAAATTGTTTCTGTTCACAACTGTTTTTAGTGCTTGCTGCCAAATTCATTCATCCAGGAACTCATAAACGCTGTGCAAGCAATCTATCATTTAACTATACCCTTTGTTTTAAAAGGGGATTTATTTTTTAATTTATTCATGTGTGTAAGTATTGTGTGACTGTGTCTGTGTATGTGTGTGACTGTGTGTGTGTGTGTGTGTGTGTGTGTGTGTGTAAATGTACATATGAGTACTCATGGAGACCAGAAGAGAGTATCTGACCTCTGGAGTAAAAGTGGTTTGGGGCTACCCAATATAGATGCTGGCAACTGAACTCTGAGTTCAGCAAGCACTCAACAAGTCCCTATTTTCTTATTTTTATCTAGTATTTCTCCTTTCTACTTCTTTATATTAGCTACCTTATCTTCAACCTCATCCAGTGTCAAGAGTTGACTGATCAAATCACTTTACATCACGATTTAAGGCAATCGTTTGACAAAATGATGCAAATAACTCGTTTTTTAAGTAATTACCAAGAAATCTACTTAGAAAATTCTAAACACATAGATAAATTTGCCTGTTTTGATAGCAGTTTGGATTTGACTTTAAAGCAATGTGATGAGAAAACATGATCCATAAATTGTATGAAGGCACTCCTCAACTTACAATGTAGTGTGTTATGATAAGCCCATTATAAGTTACAAATATCATGAGTCAAAGATATTTTGTATACACCTCAACTACAGAATATCAATATTGTAGTTTAACCTAATCTGCCTTAAAACTGATTCAGAACTTTTTTTTGTCTCTAAAAGTTATTTTTATTTTTATTTGTTTGTTTGTTTGGTTGGTTGGTTGGTTTGGATTTTTCTCTTTATTTTTTTTCCCCATACCTCCTCCCCACCTCCTGTCTGCAAGAGGATGTCTCTACCTCACAACCCCCACTCAACCAGACCTTTAAACTCCCTGGGGCCTTCAGTCTCTTGAGGGTTAAGTGCATCTTCTCTCACTGAAACCAGACCCTGCAGTCCTCTGCTGTATATGTGTTGGAGACCCTCATTTCAGCTGGTGTATGCTGCCTGGTTGGTGGTCCCATGTCTGAGAGATCTTGGGGGTACAGGTTAATTGAGACTGCTAGTCCTCCTACAGGGCCACCCTCCTCCTCAGCTTCTTCTAGCCTTTCTCTAATTCACAGGGGTCAGAAGCTTCTGTCCATTGGTTGGGTGCAAATATCCGCATCTAACTCTTTCAGCTGCTTGTTGGGTCTTTCAGAGGGCAGTCATGATAGGTCCCTTTTTGAGAGTGCTGTATAGCCTCAGTAACAGTGTCAGGCCTTGGGATCTCCCCTGGAGATGAATCCCACTTTGGGCCTGTCGTTGGACCTTCTTTTTCTCAGTCTCCTCTCCATTTCCATTCTTGCAGTTCTTTCAGACAGGAACAATTATGAGTCAGAGTTTTGACTGTGGGATGGCAACCCCTTCCATTACTTGATACCCTGTCTTCCTACTGGAGGTGGGTTCTGTAAGTTCCCTCTCCCTACTGTCCCTCCCTTTGAGTCCTGACAGTCTCTCACCTCCCAGGTCTCTGGTGCATTCTGGAGGGTTCCCCAACCACTGAAGTCACCTGACATGAAATCTATTTTATAATACAAATTATTCACAACATTAAAAGCTGCAGATTATCAGTATTTACTTTCATGATAGTGTGTTCAACTGGAAATATCATCAATCTGCTATAGTCCGCCATCTCATACCTGTGAAACATACTGTGCACTTAGAGAGAACACCTTCAAAACTCCAAATTGTAAATACTGTTTACTGAATATACACATAAAGTCTGAACACCATGAGTTTAGTTTTCATAATTTTGAGGTTGTCTATATAATAAAATTGTTGAGATTATTTTATCATAAAATTAATAGTTATATGTTTTTATTCAAGTTGGTAAACTATAGTAACATTGTTGATTTCATATCAGCTTGAAATCTATAAGCAAAATATTTTTTCAGTTATTTTCCCATTTCCACAAACTTTGTGCCTTGTTACTTACCCTGAATTTTTCTTTGTATCCCAAAGCACAGCCTTACTAATTATATTTTAAACAATGTACGTATTAATTATTTAACCACTTACTAAGCAAGATCCTCATCTCCTCTTGTGGTTATGAATTTCTAAGCAATTCTTTGTAATTCTGTCAAATTTGCTTGATATAGTTCAGGTTTCTGGTTTTCTGTCTGTGAAAGCCTATAATTACACATTCTTGATGAATTAATTGCTGTTTGCACAAATTTCTTTTCTTTCTGTTCTTTATAAAAATTCTCACATTACATTTTCTTTTCCTTCATATTAGTATTCCTATAATTTTTTAATTTTAGCACTCCTCACATTCAGTCTAGGAAGTCCTTTGGCCATGGACACCCTTTCAGAAGCTCTGTGAGAACAAGATTACTTTTTTCAGAATACTAATATGCCACTTTTCACAGCCAATATTCAGTGAGTGCCAGCAGGATTTCCTAGACACTAACCAAAATACAATATGACAAAGAATTGACAGGAAAATCCAGCACCCTCAGAAAAGTTCTGCAAAACTGAAAATAAGACAACTCTTTGTAATAACTTAGTTTGCTTCTGAAAAATTGTTTTTAAATAAGTAATTGTAGGAACATACAATAAATTTATCATGGTTAACTTTGAAGAAAGTAATAAGAATTGCCTGTGAATTTTCATTTTCATTTTAATAAGATTAAAAACCAGTGATATAATTCATATAAAATGAACAAAAAGTCTTTTGAGGTTCTCAATAGGTTTTCAGTTCTGATCAGTGGTTGTGCTTCTGGGACGTCACTAAATCCACATAATGAGGAAATAATCACTTTTATGTGTACTATCTATGTGTAAGGAAAATAAAAAGAGATACTAAAGTACACTGTCACTTAACACAATCACACAGATAATGTACGTTCAGGATTTCATCATGAAGTGGTGATCTTTAAGGTTGAAAGCCATAGGAGCTCCACCATAAATAAAAATATTGAGATAAATATAGTCTCATAGTTAATAAACTGAGATGTTCTATATTTCACTTTTGTGTTTTAAACAGAAATCACCATATTACAAGTAGCTTACAGATAAAAAGCATCACGTGGTCAGGTTTGCAACACCCGAAGTCTACACACATCACTGGACTTCCATGCCCTCAGTGTACCACTCAGAAGCCATGCTACAACAAGGTTCTAACACAATCACACCTCTTTAAATAAAAATAGTTCTAATCCCAACAATTCTATGTTGAGATTTTAAGTATGACTAATAAAAATGTACATACTTTTTTTTTAAGTCTTTCAAACAATTTAACCTACATCTTAGAAGATTTAGTATGTTAGGCACAGTGTGATTTGTGGTATATTTTGCCTTTCTTTTCTAACATGCCAATTTCACATATTATTCATTTGTTTCCACAATTCACATTTTTTCACAACATCTAATGTACTCACTAGAGCTTCATCTATTGATAAGCTTCTGAAAGATTAATCATCATTCTTATATTCTAAACATAAGGCTTAAATTAATTTTTAAAAGTCAATGTATCAATATTAAGAAAAATCCTTCCAATTACTACACTTACCCCTACCTATGTTGAGTCCTATATCTTTACTGGAAAAAAAAAGTCAATTTTATTGTTTATTTATCCTGCAACCTGTTTCAGAGGTCAGACAAGGCACACATGCCCTAAAAGAGACTCGTCTACCACAGTTGAGACGGTCTTTTGTGCCATCAATGGTATCTACTTTTCTTTTCTTTTTTATTTTTTTTTCTTTTTTCGTTTCATTTTATTTCTATTCTAGTCTTTTAAAGAGCAAACTTAATTTGAGACTTGGAACTGTAATCACTGTTGACAAAAAACATCTTCCAATCTAATCTACTACTATGACCCAACCTAAATCATACACTTTACCTGAACTAGATTAAGTCTCTTCCTGGGATTTCCTCATTTGTTATCTCTGCACCACTATCCCTTCAGTGACTGAATTCCCCCTTCAGTCTTCAAATTTCTATAATGAATTTGACTCGTAGTCTGGTTCACGTGTTCTTTATTCCACACAGACCTCCCAGAAGAGCCCATATGGAAGGAATTCCCATGTATTTTAAACCGTTTTGGGGGGGATATTCAAAATTCAGGTATCTACTCTCGGGTTACTTCATAGTTATGTGAAGTTTAATCTTACGTACTCAATTATGAGTTCCTTAGTGAGATATTAATTAACCTACCTTTGAATGTCCCTCCCCTCCCCCGTCATAACAGGATTATTCAGAAACATTAGCAAAGCATAATTTCCAGAATGGAATCTCTAAGTTTAGGCACATTGACAATCATTCTCACCACCCAGTGACGGGTAGAAATTAAATGAGCTTTGGACTCTCTCTCATTCATCTTTTCTACTTCATCGCAGCTCTGGAAACCAAAGGAAGAAGTTTCCTGTGGTATAAACTTGCCTCTTTTTCCACTGTCATCTGCCAGATCATCTTAGACCTTACTACAACCAAAGATAATGAAAATGTACACGCTACTTCCCTTACTAGAAGTATTAAAACATTCCAAAACAGTTTCAGTCATTGAGGCTTTCGTGGTATTACCTGTAATGTGTGCTTTAAAAAGAAGGAGAAATCCCATGACTGAAGAAACACACATTATTGACACAGGATTTCAAAGAATTGAGCTAGAAATAACCCAACAACTTCCTCCCTGAGAAGGTAATAGTGATAGATATGATTCAAACTGCTAAGAGAGAAAAACAATCACTAGCCCTGGGGAGCTGTAAATTTTAGGGTCCATAACAATGCCCAGCATGCCAATATAACCACAGGGTGCAATAGTGGAACTTATATGTTTAAGGTAACCTAGTTATTTAACTTAAAACTGACTCAATTGAGAAGGAGGACTCATGCCTGGGACAATAAACCTAGCCATCTACATGTGCCTGATGAGTGAGGCCATAGACCTACTTTCTTGAACCAGTGTAATTTCTACCTGTGTTCTACTACATTTAGATATAGCAAATATATATGTATATATACTCTCATGACTCATGAAAGAATCTATGTTTTGTAATAGATGGACACCATTATAGTAATTCACAAGTGGAAAAATGAACAGAATTATCAATGTGGGGTGTGTAACTTGAACTGATACATTTACACATCTCCAGCATAACCCCTACACTCAAGGTTCAGATGACATCATCAAAGAGGGGGCAGAAAAAGTGTAAGAGCCAGAGGGCCCACACATCTGTTATCAGCCAAGGCCTCTGTATGTATATAACAGGAACACTGCACCTCATGCATTGCAAAACTACTGTCATTTGAACAACACCTACAGAATAAAAATACCCCATTGACATGTCAACATCAAGGAAAAAAATTCATAAGGTCTTATTCTAGATAAAGAGCTATAAGTAATTAATGGCTGCTGAGAAATAAGGAATAGGTCGTCTCCAGGCCTATTAGCCTATTACAAGCAGTCTTCTGGATAGAAGCACACATAATGAGCAACAACAAATAAATAAATAAATAAATAAATAAATAAAGTCTAATTCATTAGACTGTGTGTGTGTGTGTGTGTGTATGTGTGTGTGAAGTCTGGTGGGACTCAGTGTTAGAAGAGAGAGAGGTGTGAATGATGGAAATATAGTACTTGTGTAAGGAATTCTCAAAAAAAATAAAATAGAAAAAGAATGAAATACAATAGATTATTGAGAGGCCTATCATACACAGGATATAAGTAATCCTTGCAAGCAATGATTTTATTTATTCTAATTTTCTTGTTTTCACAGATGCATGTTTTCATATTAGCTTAGTAAAAATTGCAATTTGCAAATAACTTATGTAGTCTACTTTTCCCAATGCATATCATCCTCTATTTTGAGTGTAGATAAATAAATAATTATAAAGATGCCTACTGTTTTCTATGTAGCATATTTGGCATTAAGTATGTGACAATGAATAAATCACATTCTCTGTTCTCATTTTGCTGGAGGTAGAGGAGGAAATTGAGGGTGTCTAAAATGATCACATTAATATCATATGGTCAATCTAAGGTGTGAGATAGTGTCTTGTTTATTGAGAGAACAAGAATGAGTTTCATAATTACATAGCCCAAATATTAAAAGATGAGTAATGAGTTAAGTAAATATTGTCACTGAGGCATTTTCAACAAATAATATTGTAGTTGCTAGAAATACGAAAAAGTTATAGTGTCAGGGACTGGGGTTACCAGTTAGGTAATAAGGACCTTCTGTTGGTTGACAACAAGAGAGTAAAAGTGTAGTTAGCATGTTCCAGGCTATGCTGCAAAGGAAACCTATAAGTTGGTGAAATATAGCTGGTTCTTTTAAAAATAGAGTCTCATAGTCAAAACAATCCACATTTCATGTAGTCACGCTTACAAGTTTAAAGTCTAAGTGAAATCCTGAATTCATCAATCCAATTACATGTTAGTTAATTAGGCAATTTAAAATGCACCTAAATTCTAGTTATTTTGTCTTCACTAGAAAACTATTGATCCTATGCTACCCAAATATTTCACAAAACAATTCATGCAAATATTGAAAAGAAGCTATTGAGTAGATACTGGGTCTTTTGTTTCATATATATTCTGATAACGTTGGGCTTTATTTGAAATTCAGTAGGAAAACAACCTCAGTATTCCAAAAGGAAAATAGTTTGTTTGAGGCTATGATGAGGGACTGTAATTCTGCATATATGTAGGAGAGTTTGGAGGGGACACAGGCAGGAGGCTGGAACACCAGTGAGGAGAATTTCTTCTTGGAACAGTTCAAAATACAAAACTATAAACATATGTACTGGAAATGTTTCTAGATTTATTAAATTCTATGATAATATACGAGAGAGATTTCTTTAAAAATTTATAACAGATGCCAGAAAGAGTCCTATCCACGTTATCATCAATTAGCATATATTTGGGATCTCTAGGGGCCACTACCCTTGTATACAACAACCCAAAACAAATTGCAACAGCCTTGCCTTGCTGTCAAACTGGAGGATAAATGATCAAGATAAAAATAATTAATTTCAAGTGGACTCAATTACCGTAGTCAGTCAATATTCAAGTATTTGTTAAAGACCCATTGGGGTACAAAGCAATTTGTGAGATTCTAGTAAAAATTCATAAAGATGTTAATGACAAGAGGGTTTTTTTTCATGACACAATAATACGAAATTCAAGTGGGAGTTAGAGTTAAAACTGATTCCTATGCTTCATTTATGCTGAGTCTTACAAAAATAAAGTCCACCAGTGAACACCCACTAAATAATTATAGTCAGGAGCCCATCAAGGAAGGGATCTTTGAACATCCTATCATTTAAGAGGAGACTGAAATGGGCTTATTCCAAAGTATTAGAAAACTTATATACCCATTCGATCAAACAGTCTAAAGCCATGTTTAGTTCAACTAAAGTATCTGACAGTAAACAAACACAGAGATACAACAATGAACAAAATTTCTTCAGTTCTTGTCAGAGTTGAATTCTGTTAATGAAGGCAAATCAGAAATAAGAAGAGATACAGATAGCTCTGTGCTATGTGTGACGGAGAGCATTTGGATGCAATGGAAAGCAAATAGAGAAATCAAAACTTCCAAAGAACTGGGGAGAAAAATATTTCTGGAGGAAAAGTAGAACGCCCTGAGATAGCCACTTCTATAGCTAAAGTTAGAAAGAATAACCAAAAGGAGACTAAATTATATGGAAGAAAAATCAGATGTAGGAAATAAGGCCTTGTAATGAGTTTATTTTTGAGCGTGGTAGACACCTTGGAAGTTATTGAAGAGTAGAGGGATTGATTTAGCTATGATGACAGAGGGTAATTTTGGCTACTGCTGAGAGACTGGAAGGTATGTTAAGAGGGGCAGGAGCCTTTGCCATGCCACACAGATAACTGGAAGAAGAACTTAACAATAAAAAGAGGTCAGAATTAGGGTTCATTTTGACAGTGGTGCTAACAGGGCTTGTTCTATTGGCTTCCAGTAGTGACCTCACAGTTGGTTTGGGCAGCTCAAGAAATGGAATTGTCAACAAATGGGACATGGACATCTGTATGTTGAAGTAGACTTTGAGAAACAAATCAGGAATGTGTGAATGAGGGAGCATGCTAAGTTTTAATTCACTGTTCAGCACCAGGATGGAAATGTGGAGTATGTGGCTGCATATAAGAGAAGTCAAGGCTGAAGTTGGAAATTAAAAATGAATGATATCAAAGGTAGAAAACAGAAAAATATAGTGCCAGGGACTTAGCTCTGAAAGACGCTAGTAATTTGAGGTTGAGAAAAAGACAAGGAACTAGTACAGTGCAGTGAGAGAGAACAACCATGTAAATATAAAAAGCAGAGGAAAGTGATACCCTGAAATCTCTTTAACGATTTGTTTCAAAAAATATCAGGAAGACTTTACCAAGCACAGCTGATAAATTAGAGAAAACTGGAATTTAAGCATTGATAATATTATATAATTACAAAAATCGCTAATGACTTGGCCAAATCCCTCAAAAATTTAGTAGAGAGATAAAAGCATAATTATCATTGGAATGGATGTAATAAAGAAAAAAAATGAAAGCAACTGTAATTAACTCTTTAAAGCAGAATTTCAACAAACAGGAGGCTAGACAGGGTCTTTAAAACATACCTTCTAATTTAGGATAAGAGCTAGTGGAGAGGGGAGGCTCTCCATGGGTAACATTTTTAGAGAATTTTCTGGAAGTCATACTACTCTCATATTCTAATTGGAAAGCAGGTCCCAATTTTTTTCTCATTTCTCCCAGATTTAATCTGTGAAATAAGAAGTGAAGTCATCAATAAGAATGCATGGATAACAATAACAATAACAATAACAACATGGATAAGAATAACAAGGACAGGGGAACACATGAACACTGAATAAAATGTGCTGTGGTTATTCTTTACAGATTGGAGTAAAAAAATAAACAGAAGAAAAATGGTTCTGAAAAAGGATACAAAATGGAATTATCAGGCAATCCAGAATTTCACTGAAGGTTAGTGTTCTTTGAAATTTTGTCAGCAGAATGATTTCTACTTTCTTTTCTTACAGCCAAATTATAGAATATTGATGCACAGATGGATGAGAGGTTTGACTTAGCCAATAACAAACATTTATAACATGAGAATAACAGGGCCAGAGATTCCAAAGTGAAATGCTAGGTGAGGAGGAGAGGGTGGTGATGGACAATGGGAGACAGGCCAAGTAAGGAGAGAAGTTATATGTGATCAGAAGAATGAAAAGAAAAGAGAAAAGAGAAAAGAGAATCAAATGGATCGTAGCCCCTAGAATGTTCATTAACATTTAAGAGGCAGAGATGAAATCAGAGAGATGGCAGTGATGGCCCGGGTGCTCAACTGGTGCTCCAGCTGTGATGTGATGATGAGCGCAGACGGAAGATTGAATTAAATCCGCAAATTATTGGTAAAACCTACCACACCACTGGATGTGCCTGTGAAACTGTTCCTGGGGAGATCAAGCAGTGAGGAAGTCCAGCCCTGAATATGGGTAATACTATCCCATAAGCTAAGGGTTCCAATGTGATTAAAGACCTAAGGAAAAGGCTTATGCATGAATTCTCTCTTAATCCTAACCAATATGATTTGACCTGCTATCCAGTATCATCCTCCTACACACACACACACACACACACACACACACACACACACACAATGCTAGAATAAAATTCTCTTAAGCCAAGAGCCTGAAGCCCTGCTTCCCTTACATTGTCAAGTCATGTATTTCATGACAATGATTAAAGAAAGGGGTTACTAGTAAAATGACAGAAATTAATGCTGTTAATTATAAATTACATTTATTTATTGATGTGGGGGATGAGCCTGTGTGTGCACATTTATTTATGTGTTCTACAGCTTAATTGTAGAGATCAGAGGACAACTTTCCCAAGAGTTGGTTTTCTCCTCCCCCAGTTGGGAAAGAATCTTGGGTCATCAGGCATGGCAATAAGCATTGCTTCCCACTGAGCCATTCTGCTGATCTAGACTATCTGTTTTAAACAATTTTAGATAAATATATAATCACCAGGGACATAGAATCCGGGGGCAGCACTGGACAATTGTAAGACAGAAAGACAGAGCAGAAAAGGCAAGATATCTAAAAGAAGCCATTTATGCACATTAAGAATATGTTTTCTGTTTGTTTTCTTTTCAGGAGTTGAGAATAGAAGAGACTGAACACTGGAAAGGATTAGCTATTTAAGAATTAGGTAAGTGTGGCAGGGTAAAAGGAGTTCTCAGCTAAGAATAACTGATTTTCAATCATTTCAATTTCAGGTACTGAGCAAATAGATTCGATCATATTTAAACAAGTACACAGATTGCCTTATACTAACGTCATTTCTTATTAAAATCAAGCTTTTGCTCTGGTAGGTCTGGAGTAGAGGACCTAGTTCTCGTAACTGCAGTAGGAAACAAAACAAAAACATACTGACCAAGAAGAGTCAGACAGAATATTAAAAAATTGAGTTTAAAGTATATCAGATGTTACTCAAGAGAATTCTTAACTTTCTTTCTTAAAGAATTTTTTTCCCAAATAACCCAGCCCAACTAGGAGAAAATGTTTAGTGATGTCTAATACATAAACAGGTGTTCTGCATATATGCAGAAATTTGAACATAAACATTTTATTTACATAGTACATAATATATGACTTTTTTCCAAGATAAAAATTACAAAATATAGAGAAAGGCTTCTTTCTTTCTTCTGGTGGCAGCAATCGGATGTGCCAGTTTAGTGCATAAAAATACATCCAGGAGCATTGGAGGAAGAAGTCCTTTGTGATGTATTCTAATCCAACGGTCTGCTGTTAGTAATACCACCAGCTCTCTGTACTGCACAAGGTTCTCTACCTCACCCGGCCTAATAGAATATGAAAGCTGGAATACAAGACCACAAAAGGTTACGTCACATACAGAATTTGTGTCCTTCATGGTGGCTGCAAATGCCCAGTTCCTAAGTGTTCAACATATGGCAAGTCATGGTGATGAACATCACGGTGATAGAGAGCTAAAGTTTGCCCAAAATCTTCAGTATGTTGCTGAAGAGATAGCTGGATGCCACTGTGGGGTACTAAGAGTCTTGCATTTTGAGTTGATAAAGATTCCACATATACTTTATTTAAGTATTTAATTATTTAAGGCTATCCTCATTGAGCTTTCAGAAGAAATCTTAACACCCAGTAGATCACCAAACCAGTCCACAAACACAGAGAGATAGCTGGACCAATCGGCTGGCTGCAAGAGCAGTGGCCTTGGAAAGAGACCCAAGTTCCATCACACTCAATGAACCTGGAGAACTCACTAGATGCCTTGGCTCCTCCATTACTGCTGACGCCCAGCCCACAATGTTTGTAAAATTCATACCGAATAAACAATATAGGACAGTAAAAAAAAAATTACAAAACATATTATGGAATCCTTAGCAAGTGATCACTAAAGAATACTAAAGTGTATGCAACCAGGCAGGAAAAGGTTTTATTCCTTGTCACTAAGGATGCTTTTCATGCATTGTGCCTCCATCAGACAGAGTGCCCTTAGGGGGCAGGGAAAGCTGGGCAGTTAGGCATACTGGTTGATACTTGTTACTTAAGCACTTGGGAGGAAGAAGTAGAGAGATTGCTGCAAGTTAAGACCAGCAAGAGGTAGGATGTTGTAGAAAAAATGTTTTGGCCTTTTATTTATTTGAAGGAGGTAGAAGACCCAAGGAAGTTGAATCGTGGCACTTGGGATTCATCGGAGTTAAGAAATGACCTTGACAATCTGTTTCCTAAAAGATGTTAAGCATAGTGTACCACATAAATACTCAAAAGGAAGACATATGCTGCTCTGTTATCTAAAGCGTTAGAGGAGCCGTTTCATGATACCGGAAAGGAAGGGGAAAGACCCGGTTACCTATATCATGCTTTCCTTTGTCTGATAGATAGAAGAAACATACGTTGTACCCAGCTCATTCTCTTTGACTGCTTTTGTAGCTAACTAGAAATAGAATCAGAAAAAAACAGGGTTAGTTCCAATTGAAGCATCACAGGTCCCTGAGATTATGAATTGGACTGATGAATTTTTCTTTCCTGAAGAACAACATGCAGATTAAAGAGCTTTTAACTGTTCTTGATGCAATCAAAAGGTTATGGTTGTCTGCTAAAAACTCAGCTTCGGCCACAGTTTATGCAAGTTGTTCGCATTACTCCCTCGGTAATGATGTACTTGGCCCCACGACTTGTGGTCTGGTTCTCATTT
Source organism: Arvicanthis niloticus (assembly GCF_011762505.2). Lineage (NCBI taxonomy): Eukaryota > Metazoa > Chordata > Mammalia > Rodentia > Muridae > Arvicanthis > Arvicanthis niloticus. The sequence goes on along the minus strand of NC_047676.1, from coordinate 36,129,364 downwards.
GTTTGGTATTGCATTCCAAGACTGCAATGACTCAGAATTGTCCCTTATTTTTTTACAGTAAAACTAGCATGGTTTGCCTGAAGCATCTTAAGTTTAATTGTTTGTCTGTGGTCTTCCCACAATACATCCAAGCAGGTGTATAGGAGTAAAGACTTCAACAAGTAGAGTAAGAAGACTGAGCCTTTAACCAGAAACCTTCTGAAGTTATCATCTTAAATTCTTTGACAACCACAGAAATTTTCATTTCTTTTGATACAGTAAAACAGTTATTATTATCAAAATATACTTGCTCACTCTTACCGAGTAGTCTATTTAGAATGCAGAAAAACATTTTCCAAGAGCTAAAGGAACCAAATACATTTTAAATATATAGAAATAGCTATGAGGGAACATGAAATTTGACTATAAATCTGTTTGAAGATATGTTGTACGGAAGAGGAACTTAGTCTCAATATACCTGTTTCCTGGGACATCAGACTTTTCTGCATCATGAAAATTCATTCAGTGAGAAAAAAGTTCCCCTTTATGTCATACCCTGCCCCATGTGTGCATTCCAAAATTTTTTAGTTTCCCCACACCTTTTTCCTATATTAAGTTATGACTTTCTTCTTTCTGGACCAGCAACAAAATGTAAGTTACACCAAAAACAGAGGGAATAACACCTTTTAAGATATAATCTTGCTGGGCAGTGGTGGCGCACGCCTTTAATCCTACCACTTGGGAGGCAGAGGCAGGCGGATTTCTGAGTTCGAGGCCAGCCTGGTCTACCGAGTGAATTCCAGGACACCCAAGGTTATACAGAGAAACCCTGTCTCAAAACAAAACAAACAAAAAAAAGACATAATCTTCTATAGAATAGTGTTTAAATGGGAAATCTTCCATAATATGTTAAATGCAACAAGATATAAACTTATGAATTGTTTATAAAAATATGAATTAATACTATAAAAAAAACTAATGTTCAAAATGGTCTTAAATACATAAAGAGACTCAGAATATGGTTCACTTGGTAACACATTTGCCATGCAAACATGAAGACCGGAGTCCAGACCTTCACCAATCACATCAAAATCTAGGTATAGCAGCATTGTCTCTGTGTGTAACCCCAGGGTTAAAGAGGTGGCGACCCAGAGCCCAGCCAGTCAGTGGTTTTGTCTCAACAAATAAGAAAGAAAATGGCTAAGGAAGACATCTGACCTCAACCTCAGCCCCACCCTACAAGAACTCATATCCCACATACACATGGATCACCGCCACCCCTATACACAAAGAAATAAAACACCTAACAATAAGTTTTGATGAAAAGGGGAAATTTGGACAGGCAAAAAGATGCAGTCCTGCCTATAAAGAGCAGACCTTTACTTGATCACACCATCTCATACCCTAGGGTAACAGCAGGTACCAGGGACAAGGACTTTATCTGTACCAGATGTCCCTGAAGCATATACTGCCAACCTTTTCCAACAAATACTTTTAAAAAACTTAGAGTAAAGGTCTGATCAAAACTTAAACCCATCATCCAGAGGTTAAAAGAAAGAAATGTAGTCTTACTGTTTTGGTTGCTTGAAAGTGTTCTAATTTGACAAAACTCATTTGAATGCAGCAAGGATTCATCACTTCATAAAGGAAGGCTACTGCCTATGTTCTCTTTTCTCTATTATGCCATAAAGATATGGGAATTGTTACCTACATTTTAAATAGCAATTTTCAAATGAATAAACAGCCCTTTACATGGACTGTCCTTCATTGTATATATGGGTTATTGGATTTCTCACTTTCCTTTAGCGCTGATTGGTGGAAACCTAAGCCTGAAGCAACACCTGCTGAACATCTGTTTCTGGATACCACCCCGGAATGGTGACAAGAAGACTCAGCAGACACCACAACAGTGTCCCTGGAGAGCTCGCTGCCCTCTCAGCAAGAGGAGTCAGAGAGCACGTCCTGCACATGGATGAGACAGACATCAAACTGAGGGGCAGCAGCATCGTCATAGAGCTGCATTTATCCGTTGCCCAGTGGTAAATCAAGTCATTGTTCTTTTGCTATGTCTGAGTTTCCTGCCAATTGAAAATGCTTCAGTTTAGGGTTCGAGCCAGATTCTCCTGCCGTCGCCAGCATCTACCCTCTCCACTCCTTCTTTCTTGGGATTTTGTAATGGTCTCTAAAGTTTCTAGCATCAATATATTTATTTTCTTTCTGAGCATTGCTTACAACCTACTGTGTGTTTCTGGTTTGTTAGCAGGTGGCCAAGCCTGCCAAAAAAAAAGGAACTTGTGTTTGAAATAACCCAGGGAACTCACCAGTTCCCAAATTGGTATCAGCCCTTTTACAAATTGCAGAGCCTCATGGGTACTTTAAAGCTTATTTAGAAGACAGGCTTGTAGGGTATGAAGCTTTACCCAAACAATTCCTGTGTGATCAAAGGGGGCTAGGACATGGCAACGGACCTTTTTCTTTGGAGTTAACTTTTACAAGTGACTAGAAGATGAAAAAGAAGAAACAGGTGAAAAGTTCGGGCCAAGTGAGCCATGCCAAGTATTTCACAAGCGGGGAGGTAGTAGCAAATTAAAAATACAACAACATCAAGTTTGCTTTTTTTGTGAGGTTTCTTAACTCACGCTGCCTAAGCAGAAGGCCATTCCTATTCAGAAAACAGCTGCTGGGTTCTGAGTTGAAGCCTATCCTTACAAGAAAGATGCAAAATGGAGCTGCAGATTATAAATACACATGTAGTCAGGAGCTGGACATGCCTTCAGTTATTTACCCAAATGCACACGAAAAGCGACAAGAGTTGTGTATCCTCAAACAACCTTCATCTGGCAGAGTGATATCACCAAGTGGCCTGTTTTGCTGCTAGATGCACTAAAGATTAGATAAGAAAGCAAACAGTCCCTGTGGGATACTCCAAGTCCTCTATCTGCCAAAATAGCATCCCAGACCAGATCAAAAGCAGAAAGGATTTAGGGCATCTTTAAAGCACTTCACACAAGCATAAAGAAGCCCTAAGAACCACAGCATTGGCATGGAATTATAAAGTAAGCTTGCATTCAGAAGGGAAGATTTTTCAGCTTACTGTTTATAATTGTATGTGCCACTTGGGGTTTTATTCTCCCACTATTTTTCATATTTCTTGACCCATCTCATAAGGAAAGTAAATCAAGATGACCCATTGCTCTGTGGGTCAAAGAAAGTCAGCAGCAGTGGAAGCAGTGGAGCTCTGCTTACTATTTTGCCATGAAGAAGCTGGAGTCCATCTAAATTTTTTATATTACGTTCCCCTCCCTGAGCAAATCGGAGGTATATTCCTTTCTCTTTCATTAAATAAACTACCTCTTGACTTGAACCTAAGCTGTAGCACCTTAGGTGTCAATTTAAAACTGTATACCAGTTTTTATCTAATGATAATCAAGTAGGTAAGAGGGCAACTAGGAGGAATATTTGCATTTATTCTCTCTTATACAAAGACCATCATAGGATGCCTACAGCCAACCATCGGACTGAACACAAGGATCCCAATGGAGGAGTTAGCTGGAAAGACTGAAGCAGTTGAAAGAGTTTGCAACCCCATAGGAAGAACAACAATACCAACCAACAAGACCCCCCAGGGACTAAACCACCAATCGAAGAGTACCCAGGGAGGTACCCATGGCTCCAGCTGCATATGTAGCAGAAGATGGCCTTGTCGGACATCAGTGGGAGGGGAGGCCCTGGTCCTGTGGAGGCTCTATGCCTCAGCATAGGGGAATGCCAGGGAGGGGAGGTGGGAGTGGGTGGGTGGGTAGGGGAACACAATCATAGAAGCAGGAGGAAGGGGGTTTGTGGAGGGGGAAGCAGGGAAGGAAAGTAACATTTGAAATGTAAATAAATAAACTAATCAATTTTTAAAAAGAGAAATCTTAACACACACAAACACCCATATCATTGTGGACCATTATAGTAAGAACATGTTATAATGCTTACGAAGATTTTGTTATAGCTGCAGTCTCACAGAACACAGTGCTTACTCACACTGTCGAACGCTTCTTCCTTTATAGAAAGATAATCATTATCTTTTCTTTTTAATGCTTACCTTCTTTCACTTATTTCAAATTTAATCCATCCTAGAAGCTAAACATATACATTCTGTTAAACTATTGTTGCATGTGTTTAGAGGCACAGTGTGAGAGCCGTGTGACTTCAGTCAATGATGATGCAAAGTTGGAAAAAAGTCTGGCTTGCTCCTATGCTTGAGTGGCCTTCCTACAAAGTAGCAAACTGACAAACACAATGAAGACGTCTTAATGTGATAACTATAACAAACATGAACAAAGTGCTTTGGAAGGCTAGAGAACTCGGACTATTGACTCTGCCCTTTGAAAGGCTGGAAGTGATCCAAAGAGGTTCACAGAAGGTGACACTTTGGGGAGAGATGACTACAGGTTTGACCTTTTCGGAGCAAAAGCTTTTAATTAGATCTAGAACACAAAGGCTGTGGCCGGAAATGCATCCCAGACAAAAGGAGAGGATTGGCAAAGGCATAGGGAGATGGAAATTTAACAAATAGCTGGTCTTTCCAAGTGAGTGAACACAAGTCCTCAGAAGGAAGAAAACAAGACCAAAAACAAAAAACAAAAAAACCAAAAAAAAAAAAAAAAAAAAAAGGGGGGGGGGGGGGGTGGGGGGGGGGGGAAGAAAACTTTAGTTTGGTCAACACTTAAAGGTTCTCAACTTTACTCATATGAACCATATGAGTTGTCAGAACTTGTAGAACTTGCTCATAATGTTATAGATACTCAAAAATAATAAAAATTTTAAAAATTACACGGGGACCCAAGATACACATAGTATGATTCAAATTCACCTCAACCTTAGCTGCAGTTTGGCGCCACCTGGTGACAAGTTCCTGCTTGGGTTTGAATACCTGAGGGAATGACCCTGGTTCTTGTGGGGGCTGGATCTTTGGGGCAGTGGTTTCTGTAGGGGAATGGCACCTACTTCTTTGATTAGATTTACTAGATCTGGAATATGTTGGGAACACGGCTCCTGAAATCCCTGACCTTGGATCTTCTTATCCCACTCTTCTCATCCCAGAAGAAGACTAGACGTCAGCTTCTGCTTCTGGAATAACTACCGAACTCTAATCCTTCTGCATTTGGTGAGACTGATGCTGACATATCGGCAGCCATTGATAATTCACCTCTTCAGTGAATATATTTCAGTAACTGTGCTGCCTACCGTTGTCATAGTGACTTGGATGCTGGTCTTCATAATAAAGATTAGGGAATCTTTTCAAAGTGAAACAAAAGATCAATATCTATTTTTAAAAATGGAATTCAGGAGACTAGAAGATATTTGATGTCACCTAGTGCTAAATTTTTACACGCATGTGCTTGATAACCGAAGAGGCTGAGACACAGGATGCTTCACTTCCCTTTGTGTGCGGCCAATTATTCAGACTAGAGTTATAGTGCAACACTGACTTAAGCAAATATTATTTTACTTCAGGAAATTTTTTAGAAGCAAGGATCTTTTTCTCTTTAATCCAAATAGTATAGATTATGGGACAAGCAATATTATTGACAGCCAGAGCAGAGGCCATGGAGGAAGGAGTGGACAGGAACGTTCAAAAGCTAATATTCTTGTGGTCATAGGGACTTCTGGGAGATGGTGAAACACAGTGAGGAACGGCTCACATACATATAAGGAGGGGAGAATTGGAAGGGATGAGACACAATGGCCCCCACATGTTCTGCCACCCTATCTGCTGATTTGTGTACCAAAGGACAGGTTACCTCAGAAGATTTCAAAAGGCCAGAGCAGGTAACTATTTTAAGTTCTAGTTGAGGTGATTGTCTTCTCGTCCTGAGGTGGCTTCTAACTCGTGATGTCCAAAGGTCCAGGGCTTCCTGGCTTCTGGAGGAACGTATAATTAACCGAAACCATGGCTCCCAGCTGCACAGCCTTCACTCTGACATCTAGATCTACAGGGAACTGTAGGTCAGAGTCATCAGCGTCTGTGAGTGCTTCTCCAAGCAACCCTCCAAGCAACCACTCACAGATGAGGCCCACTCTTCTAGAATCATCCTTAGTCTTCATTTCAAAATTAGTCTCTGTATTACAACTGCACATTCAGAAAGCCCCACCCCTCAAAGGACAATCTGGTAATCAACAGCTAGGATGGAAAGTTTAGGAAGGAGGGGTTGCCAAGTGTGCAGCGCATGGTCAGTGGTGGTACCATGTAGAGCATGTACTTTCATGTCCCGAAAACTACGTGAACTGCAGCTGCAGCCACAGTGGAGTGGGCAGTGGAAGCGGAGAATTCCGGGTGTTCTGCGACTGCTAGGTAGACATGAAGCTGACAGTGGGTACCACAGCACAGACCCAAAGACGGACACAACATTTGCTCTCTTCAGCTGCCCACACTTCCCCTGCGCTGCACGGTTCTGGAGTGCAGTTGATTCCTATTACAGGTCTCCTATCCTAGGAATGTTTCCACCCATTCAGCCTTGTGATGAATCAAGATTTAATCAATCTGCTCTAAAAAAAAAACTAGGAGCAAGAAGACAACCTTAGTAGTAGCAGGAAGGGAGCAGGTGACCTTGAGGGAATGCATGTTAGGAAGGAGAAGAGAGGAAACCCGCATGCAGAAGACACCTGGGCAGGTACCGGAACTTGTCTTGGTCCAGGACACATCTCGGGCTCTGGATATGCAATTGTGACTGTGACTAGGTATGGAAGTAGGGTGAAGGGGCATAGCCTTTGGTGGGTAACTAGCCTGCCATGGGAAATGGGAAGGAAATTGTGGGCTGTGTCTAGCAGTTTTAGTTCTGCAGTGCAGACGAGCTAAGGAACAGACAAACACAAAAATGAACAGGCAAAGGGGAAGAGGCACCTACTCCCAGTGTGGGCCCAGGGTTGCTACGCTTCAGTAATTTTTAAACATCCAGGAATCAAGTAGGTTTGCACCAGATAGTTATTACCAGATCCTTTGCACATTTAAAATATACCAAAGAAAATTGAGAGTCTGTGCTCAAGGGCCACAGTGAAAAAAAATGAACCAACATTTCTAAAGATGTTTTAAGGACTAATAATATGTCTAAGGTTCTAATAGTACGCGTGACACTTTACCAAAGAGTAAGGGGAAAGTGTATGTACCTCGTAATCTCATGGAATCTACGCAAACCACTAGTCACAAATATCAAAATGCAATCTAAGAGAAAACAAAACAAGAAAAACAAACAAAAACTAAGCACAGAAGCTGATATTTCCCTTAGGACCTCTAACTCAAATCATACCCCTAAATAAAGCAACAGTTCAACGGGGGCTTCTTTGCATTTTCGGATCAAACAAATCTCTATTCATTTTTGAATGCTTTGTCATGTCCTTAAAGTGTACAAGTATTCTCACATGGAAAGTACTATCCTTAGTTCTTACAAAGTTACCAGAGAAAAATGAAAATGACCTCTCTCTTGACTGTGAAAGAATGATTGTTAGCTGAGGCAGTCTAACGCTGCAAGATGCCTAAATTTTGTCATAATATTTTTTTTTTATTTGGTTATTTGGGAGTTTCACATAATGTACGCTGATTATTCTTCCTGTTCTTCTCAGGTTCATCTCTCCATCCTTATGACCCCCTCACGACACACAAATACACAGAAATGAAGAAACAAAAAACAATGGAAAAAAAAAAGAAAAGAAATACTAAGTCTAATTTGTGCTGTCCATATGCTCACTGGAGCATGGTCAAATTCCCAGTGGTCAGTCCCTTAGTGAAAACTATTTTAAACAAACAGTAAAAATAAAGGTTTGGGAATGGGTAAAACACTTGCCACACACATGTGTGTGAGGACCGAGTTTGGATCCTCAGGACCTACATATAGAAATGTCAGGTGTGCATGGCAACCCACTTGTAATGCTAGTGTTAGAGGTGAAGACAGGGGATCCTGGGTGCAAGCGGGCTACCTTGATTAACTCAGTCAGTGAGTTCTGGGTTCAAGTGAGGAACCCTATGTTGGCAATGAAACATAAGGTGAAGAGTGGTTGAGAAAGCCAACCAACATCATGTTTATTTTATTTGAGAATAGACAGAGAAAAAAGTGCTGTCAAACAAGAATTGATTGGATGTTTGTCAGCCATGGAGTTCCCTAAGGGATAGAATATACTTGTACTTTATCACATTATATTAAATTAATGCTCATTACTCGGAAGCCTTGCTAATTAGCCTGTACTCTTAGGTTAAGAAAGAGCTCACCATCATCTTCATATTTTCATATTTTAGTGCATTGCCTTGTGTGTAACCGATGCTTAATAGATCTATAATTAACAAATTAGTAACTACTATGTAAAAAAGAAAAATAAGACTGCTTTCCTGATTGACAGAAGAAAGACGATGGAAAATGTTAAATCAATGAGCTGAAGATGCATTAGACAATCTTCTGATGGATATACCTTGGGCTTGATCCATGAGTCATGTCAACACACAGGATGTTTGTGAGCAAGGAAAAACAGAATTAGAAAGACAAAGATCCCATGAATGGAAACATAACAGAGCGAACTGAGGGAGACCTATTCATTTCCAATTGCAAGATATGGAAAAGCTTTTTCATTTTCCAACAGGTGTAATGAAGATATAGTGCATGTCTCATATGATTATTAAATAGATGTTAAACCAATAAACTATATAAACCATTAACATTTTGATATTTGTAAATAGTTGTGAACTATGACACAATAGTTGGTCCCTTATCCACTGCAGTATTTTATGTACTTTCAGCAAAAAATATTTTGTTGTTACCAAATTGGTTGTTATTTTGTTTATTTCACAGTTCTTAGTCACCAAGCTTAGTTCACAAATTCCAATTGTTTTTCAAAAATAAAGTTCATCTTCAAAAAATGAAAATGTTTCAACATTGAAGAGGTTCAAAACAGTAGAGAAATCAAAACTCATTTGTATAAATAATTTAGATTCAATTTATGAAAATAAAAGGAATACCATTTTTATAGTCATGACTTTTATTAAAAGAACTAATCATTTCAAGATGACTTAGCTCCAATTTGCAAGACGGAAGCCTAAGAGGCACTTAAAACTCTTTCTGCTTATACTTCTTGCTCAATCAGATGACTCTATCATGATAATTTCATTAATGGGCTCTCTGAATCTAGAAACTTAACTCTCCATTATAGGAATATCCATATCAAGTACAAATCAACAAGAAGTGGACAAATTCTGTCAGTAAGAACTTGTTGCCCATCTAGAACTACTTTTAATAGGACTGATGATATAAGTGGTCTTCTTCTTCTTCTTCTTCTTCTTCTTCTTCTTCTTCTTCTTCTTCCTCTTCCTCTTCCTCTTCCTCTTCCTCTTCCTCTTCCTCTTCCTCTTCTTCTTCTTCTTCCTCTCTTTTCTTTCTTCCTCTTTACCTCTGATGTGTCTCCCGGGTATATATCTGCAGACATAATAATGGGTTCAAAATAAATTTAGGTTGACCTCCTACACTAACTTACAAACAACACTCTCGTGTGTGTGTGTGTGTGTGTGTGTGTGTGTGTGTGTGTGTGTGCGCGCGCACGTGTGTGTGTAAACTAAAAAGAAGTTGAAAAGCATGAGGATAGATAAATCAAGGGTTGTAAGTGAGCAAGTTGTATTCCTGTGGGTAAGACACCAGGCTAAGAAAATAAGTAGGCATCAAATGAACTTGTTATTGATCAGAAAACAGTTTGTCCATTAAAGGACATAAACTTGATTCTGGTCCTATTCAGAATAAGAAGTTGGCTTGTTGCTTAGGCAAGAATCATGAAAGCATGCTAGAATTACCAATAAAAATATGACCAGGAAAGAACAAGCTTGAGTCCAAAGTAAAACCATCCACAAACACTCCCAAATGGGAGAGAATATGCATGCTTTACTTCATGACCACTTAGCATCCTTAATGTGAGACATCTTAGCATTTGCCAAGTGATGTTATAAAATATGAAATAAACATTGCTCATGAATTATCACTGCCAAAAACACTTAACCTGAACCTAATCAAATCTCTCCAACTCCATTACAAAAAAATACAGGAGAGAGTTAAATAATAGCGATTTTTAAAAATCAGACAAAATGTGAAGGTTGATTTGGTACAGGCGATCCTCAGCTGGGCTACAAACAGCAAGACGTAGCTGCTAAGTACAACGTGTATTCATCAATGAGGTCATTAGTAGAAAACGAAGGTAAAAGGAACAATAAAGAACAGTTGAGGACTTTGAAGAAATTCTCATATGGGCTGGCTATTTTGTTCAGTTTGGAAGTGTTTGCTATACCTTTGTTTTAGAAGATGTACACTATACAGGTGGACTGCCACAATCCCCGCTACTACCCAATGGCGTCGCATCCGTACATAAGTGTGTTCCCATGTGCAGAGAGCTAGGCAGAGAAGATACCAATTTGGAAAAATCTTTAAAATTGCTGTTTTTCAAATAAAATGTACATGTATGTCCACTTTACTAAAGTATATTTTATAAAGGAAATTGAAGGATACTTGATAAAAATAGGCTTACGTGCCGGGCGGGGGTGGCACACGCCTTTAATCCCAGCACTTGGGAGGCAAAGGCAGGTGGATTTCTGAGTTCGAGACCAGCCTGGTCTACGAAGTGAGTTCCAGGACAGCCAGGGCTACACAGAGAAACCCCATCTTGAAAAAAAAAAAAAAAAAAAAATAGGCTTACGCTTTAAATACTAGAATTTCAAACTTTGTATTCTCTCATATCTTATTGTTAACATGTCAAATATTATTTACTCTGGTGATTACATTTTTGTATGCATAAAGATGTTAAAAGTAAAATGAAAACACACTTTTTTTTAAGTCTATGTAAGTGCATAAAATGATACAGAAACTCTAAAATGTCCTGGTTAATTTCAGCTTATTAAACAGAAAAGGTGTTGAGAGTAAGCTGTTAATTACGCATCTGGCCATGTCTCTGTTTCCTATATAACTTTGAATTCTCTCCTTTTTCAGTCACACATGTCAAATCATGAACAATGTTCTAAGTTCACTTCAGACTAAACACAGTAGGCTTATATTCCAGAGCAAGGAAATCTTAATTATTTTTAAGTTAAGCTCTCATAATTCTCAGACTGCATTCAGGAAAGCATTATAAAAGTACCCTTTATCCACAACTTCACTTTCTCAAGTTTATAAGAAGTACCCGATAGTCTATCTATCTATTCTTCAACAGCACTTTGTCACATAAAGGTTCTAAAAGAACAGCTCATTGTCATGAATTCTTCTGTTTTAATTGATCATTATGAGAAGATGAACTGGAAATCAACACACTGATGAGAACTCAACACCTCCAGAACAGTTTTTTTTTTTAATGTGCGATACAAATCTAATGCATAATATTGGGTAAACACTTCCTTTTGTTTTGTTTCGTTTCTTGTAGATAAGAATAGCCTCAGATTTTGCAGCAATGGTGTCACATGCTGTGGACTGCAGACGTGGGGCTCAGCAAGTAGCTGAAACACAGGGACCCAGCATTACTAGAAAGCCCGTTTGTGTCAGAAGGTATCTAGAGCCTGGTGTCTTTTATCTCAAGACTCTGAATGACAGGCATGCAGAGAACTGATTTTGCCTGGAAGAGGGCGGAGGATCCTAATTAACAGTGCTCTTTACACCAGCACACTTCTCTGAAGCATTCCCTCAAGGCAAACCCTACAAGTCAGAAAGGACAAAAAAATAAAACTACAAGTTAAGGACATTTGATGGTGACCTCATGATAGTCCCCAAAATCTTTATCAAGCCCCAACCTGGCACCCAGGGGCTGTTTTCTGGAATTCAGGCTTCAGTGGGTCATTTGGTTTAGAAAGACAAACTGTGAATAGTAATCTTTTCAGAACAGGGGAAGATAACCCTGATTATATGGAAATTCCTCCTATCTCTATGCAAACTGGAGAGAAACAATGAGAAGGCAAGTTCCTGGAAGTAGCATTAAGAGCTTGTACCAGACCTGGGCCATCTGGTGCTGTGATCTCTGACATATGGACTCTAGAACTGTGAGAAGATAAAGGCCTGCTGCCCAAACAGCCATCGAAGCCCAGAAAGATAGATATAACACCTGTGTTATACAGAGGCTGAAAATGAATGCTACGTCACATGGATGTGATATGTGTATATATTTTAGATAACCAAAAAGACAATCAAAGCAATGTAAAATGTTAAAAATTTGAAACTTGTCTTAAAAGAATTTCTATATATTACACAAATTTTATTATGTGAAAAAATCACACATAAAATAAACATCATACACAAAGATTAACTAGACCCATAATATATACATATCAATGAACTTATATACAGTTAGACTAGCCATTACTAACATGTGGAACTCTGCATTGGATGTTATAGTTTCACTATCAAAAATATTATTATGCATGTATCTATAACCAAGAATGTGCTATCTATGACAGGATAAAAACTACAAAGACAATGACCTTTGATTCTCTTTTATGACAGTGTTCAATATTCAGTCCTCAGGAGAAGAATTTTAAGAAATTTAAAAATGCTGATGTTTAAAGAACAGAGACTCTTGGTGTCATGTTTTAAACGTAAGTTGTGATTGAACACAAACTCATTAACAGAAAACTTGAAGGCATTTATGAAACCTTCTAGGAAGGCATATAAAACTTTAGAGTAGAGCTGAAAGCTTTAAAGATGAAAAGGATCCGCGAGAAGATTCAACTGCATTTGTTAGTGTTCCAAAGGCAAGATGCAGGGAACATGATGCAAGGCACGGACACAGGAATGAAACCCATGCCGAACACATGCCAGTCAACAGGAAATAATACACTCCCAGAGAACAGAAACAGCACACTTTAAACAACATAGAGAGAATATATTCGTTGCCAGGGATGACAGCTTGCTTATCCATAGCACAGAGGCAGCTAAAACATGATGGAATTCTGCTTTCAGAGTTTCAAAGAGAGGAAGTACCTACTAGCTTAAAAGTTAACTTCAACTAGTGTGTCTCTTTAAAATAACTATAAAATAACTATATCCAGTGGTGACTGGGATAAGGAACTTTATTTGCGAACTTACTTCTATGAGATTTGACTTTTTGACAGGAGACTCATGAGGAAAACTAAAAATAACAGGGTGGAAGCACATTAGCATAAGGCTATAAAACTTGAATCGTCGGCTTCTTCTTACAGAATAAAAGCTTTGGAACATGGTTGTAGGCGGGGAAGTTTTCCATTTGCCTAGCCCTTACAAAATCCAGTGCTCAGTCCATTCACTGCAAGATAGACACCAACTCTTCAGCTTGTGTGTGTGTGTGTGTGTGTGTGTGTGTGTGTGTGTGTGTGTCTGGTGTGCATGGGGGGGGGGGGAGGATGAGGCACATGGCAGGAAAGTCTTATTTCCCAGGATCCATCAGAGAGGCAATAGATCTTGAAAAGGAACAAGAAAACTCCACATTGAAAAGTTCTATATCAGTACAGGACTGGAATACATTGCTACAGGGAGAATCTCAGAAAGTTATTACACCCAAGACTTCAGAGGATGCTAGGAGGATTCAGATTCTGCATATGAGTGAACAGCAATTCTGACTAAAGCAAACCCAGTGCCAAGACCACGGTTTCTCTACCACAGCTAGGCCAAGAGAATTAGAAATCTTCCTATCTACATCATAAGCCAATCACTGAATAGCATACAGATAATCAAAGTTTTTATTTCACATATAGAGTGTTCATCAGCTTGTATGTATGTGTATCATATGTGTGCAGTACATTCTGAGGCCAGAAGAGGATATTGGACTCCCCTGGAATTGGAGTTACTGACAGTTTTGAGACCTCGTGTGTATGCTAGGAACTGAACCCTTTGTCTTCTGGAAGAGCAGCAACTGCTTTTAACTGCTGAGCTATTCCTCAGTGCCTCCAAATAACATTTCTGAGCCAAACAAAAGGAGGAGAGATTCCCTTTAATTGTCTACGCAGGCAAGGCTTTCTGATGGTTGAAATGAGTTAGGAATGCTAATAACATCATTTACTAGGTCATTCTGTAGAGTGAAAAATTATAAAGGCCATCTTATCAAATATGTATAAATTTTTCGCCTTAGACCTTGGGCAGAAAAGCACCTGCCAGCAGGTTTGGGTCCATCTAATTAGTTACAGAGGAGGGGGGAGTTACAGTACAAAGGCCTGTTAAGAACATCCCAGAAACTGACTGGCCAAGGGAAGAACTACACCCTCCCCCATGGTACGGCCTACTAGTGTTCAAAAGAGGTAAAACAACCAATCCTGTGCATCCGCGCGAAAGTTCGATTTTTCCCTACCCCGCCCATATATAAGCGCTATGCCCCTGAGCCACGAGGTCAGTCCCTCTATCCCCTATGTGAGATATGGGATATGGGCTGGCCCAGAGCTCTGATATAATAAACCACCTCATGTATTTTACAGCAAGACGGTCTCTCGTGTGTCCTTTGGGTGCGTGTTATCCTGTGACTTAAGTGGACCCCTTTTTGGGGAGTCCCGGACCTTTCAATTCTTTACAAGAAAGCAGAAAAAGATCTCTGGAAGTGTATGTAATCTGACAGATAAAAGCATATTGTAAAAAGTACAATTAAAAAGTCAAACTGATTGGGGAAAAAAAAAAAAAAAAAGGATTCAAGAAACAAAGGGCAGAGGATAACAAACAAGCCAGCAAGGCCGAAGCTCTGCATCCTGCATCCATCTTGGGATTTCTCTCCCTAATCTTGGACTTCCTGTTTCAGCTCTCACAGGAAGGATGAGGCAACTGATGCTGGAGAACCTCAGAAATGCTCCATCTGAGAGGACTTCTGAAAGAGAAGGAAAGCATCATGAATACTAGGAGACTGAATGCATAGTGTACAGCAAAAGACAGCAGAAACAATGTACGTAAATTGGATTTCACAGATATCCTCACAGCGAGGAAAATGCTGAGCTGGGAGAAGCATCAAAGCTGCCTGGCTTCAGATAGCTGTTGTTCAGAAAGACTACGCACTCCAAACTAAAGAGAAAATCTAGGCAGACTGAGCTGACATGCATTCACCTGGAAATAAAGCCGCAGCAGGTATGAATAGTTAAATGGCTATTGTGATGATTTTCTGAAGATCAAACAGAGAGCAGCAGGACAGTGAGAAATTCACAAGCCCATCTTGTGAGGAAGGGATTTGAGCTTGAGTTTTACCTGCTAGTTTCTCACAATGCTGAGGTGAAAATCCTTCTCTAGAGATCCAGCTGTGATCTTGGGATAGAGTATCCTGTTGAAATATGCAAAGACGTGTCCCACCCCCCCACCCCACCCCCACCCCCCACCCCCCCCAACCTCCCCACCCCCGCCTTTAGATCAAATCTTACTTGCTAGGGTATGATTTTACCAGTGTATGAACTACCCAAACAGAAGGGGTTTCTCCAAATCTACCTGCCTCTAGTTTACTTGTCTCATCTGAAGAGAGTCAGGAGAAAAATCTGAGATCACAGACCAGAACCTAAGCCATAGGATAAATCATAAAATTATAGAATTCCTCCCCTACTGCACACAACAGCAACAGAGTTTCAGTGAGAACGATTTTTAGGTGGAAGAACTACAAAATGTGGACGATCCAGGACAAGGAATGCACAAGGAAACCACAAGACTGTAGACAATAAAAACAAGAGAAATTGCAACATTTGGCCCCTATGGCTACAGCAAATATTAAAGGCAGCCTATTTTGTAGCCAGATTAAAATAAAACCTCACAATAAAAGCCTACATATCTCAGATTTAATTACCTGGGACATCATGCCTGGTTTTCCATAAGAAAAACAAAATCTGTAAGGTATGCTAAAATGCAAGAACAGAAAAACAAACAGACAAACAAAAAACAACCTGAGTTTGCAAGGCAAACATTAGAACTGGACTCAGATGAAATGAGTTTTAAGTTTTCAAAGAACTTAAAACGATTAATATTCTGGGTAATAAACTAATGTGTTAAGGAAAAGTCATACAAGTAGACAATACACAAGAACAAATGATAGTGTAATTAGAGAGGTAAAAATTTAATTTCAAATTAAAACAAAGTACTGGAAAGCAAAGTAAAGAAAGCAAGAATGCTTTTGATGGGTTCAGCAGTGGACTGAACATGGTCAGGAAAAAGTAACTAGGATTGTAGGGAAATACCAAAAGAAATGTCCCAAGCTGGACCCCTCTTATGTATTGAATAGTGGCCACTCAAAAGACACAACCAAATCTGAACTCCTGGAACATGTCTTTGCATGAATAATTAAATTACGGATCACAGGCTGAGATCATCTTGGACTCAGGGTGGCCCCTAAATCTTTTCCTGATAAGAAAAGAGCTGATTTGAGAACAGAAACACAGGGGAAAGAGAAAATGAACCAAGAGGCAGAAATTAGTGCAGCATTGCACATGAGCCAAGGGACCACAGATTGCCAGCAGCCCCCATAAGCTGGCAGACAAAAGGGAAAACGCCTCCCTAAGGCCTTTGGACAGAATGCAGTCATGCTGACTCCTTGATATGGGGCTTCTGGTTACCACAACTGTGAGAAAATACTTTCCTGTTGCTTTAAGTCACCCGGTTTATGGTGATTTGTTACAGGGGCCCTGGGAAACTCATATAAATGCAAAAAGAAAAATACACTGAAAATCCTTAGACAAAACAAAATGGTGAAATGGCTTGAAGGAGAGGAAAGAGGGAGAAATAAAAGAAGAAACTTCATGTCAGGAACCATGCAAGCAAGAACAAGAGAGTGAAGTGTTTACAGAAAAACTGTAAAACCATAAAGCTAGCTCTCACTCTAGAACAACTGAAGTTTCCCCTCCAAAGCCAGAGAACCAATCCTTTCTCAAACATGTAGACACGGAGAAAATTCCTTGTCACAGACATGCTGTGCCTGAAAAGTTGAAATGAGTTACACATGCAAGAGAAAAACAACATAGACGAGAAATTCAGATCTCTATAAAATGAAAAGCAAGTATTAGCGGTGCAATAAACGTTCATTATTCCTTTTTTTCTTTATTTATTTTTTATTGGATATTTTATTTACATTTCAGATGCCATCCTCTTTTTCCATTTCTCCTCCTTAGAAAACCCCTATCCCATCCTCCCTCCTCCTTTTTGTTTTTATACAATTTTTTTTAAATGTTGATCAAAGGCTTTATAAGTTTGGTAATGCTCAATAACAAGATGCCCATACAGTCAGAAGTATAACCCAATACCCAACCTAGATACACTAACTATCTTTGACTGGCGGAGACACCATCCGCCATGTCCACTCTCTCTTGTCCACTAGCTCCTCCTCTCCTTCTCCTTCTTCTCTTCTTACTCCTCCTCTTCCTCTCCTTACTCCTCCCACCTTAGCTCCTCCTACATATCACCCTTCCTGTTAAAATAAAACTTTTCTCTCAAAATACAATTAGAGCATAACTATATATCAATTTGTGTCAGTGAGGTACAAGATAGACCTAATACCCAGTCCATCATTTTGTTGACTA
Source organism: Arvicanthis niloticus (assembly GCF_011762505.2). Lineage (NCBI taxonomy): Eukaryota > Metazoa > Chordata > Mammalia > Rodentia > Muridae > Arvicanthis > Arvicanthis niloticus. The sequence continues at coordinate 36,111,894 of NC_047676.1, read as the reverse complement.
ACCAGAACCTCTGTCATCTGTCCTAACTAAAAGACTTAGTTCTGAACCTGGCTTTTTTCTTGGCTTTAGAATGAATGTCAGCTGAAAACCATCCTCTCAAATCTTTTCTCTTGAAGTAAATAGCCAGGATTGGCTATGAGACTATAAGTCTTCAACCCTGTCAGAAATCCAGAATGACTAAGTTAACTGAAATTATGGGAAGCACAAAGCATAGCTTCTAAAACTTAGCTAATTTATGGAGATCACTGAACACCTGGACAGTCCCTATACTACAGAACATTGGAGCATCTGATCTTCAGCCTTCTGGTCCAGGATCATCTGACAGACCAAGTGATGCAGAATTATTAAGGGCTGATTGCTCTGTGGTTACCAGTTCTGAGTTTCTGAATTAACTGCCATCCACTGCACAAAGAAGCTTCTGTGAGAAAGATTGAGAGCTTTGCTCATCCATGAGTAGAGAGATATGCATAGAGGAAAGTTTGATTGAGTATAATTTTACTAAATGATAGTAATAGGGCCATCCCTAAGTACTCCCCAGCCATAAGATGTTGGTCAGATTTACAATACAGGCATATAGTTCCTCCTGTAGAATGGGCCAATCAGAAAGTGGTTGGGTTCTCCATAACATTCCCATCTATTGCTCCAGTGGGAATATCTTACCAAGCTTGTTCTCATTGTTCTGCATGGTGTTTATACATGGGTAAGAGACTGTTATAAATTCTTCTCTCCCCCAGGCTATATAATACTTTCTGGTACTATAATAGGTAGCCAGAAGAAAGGAAGCTCCCCGGTCAGTAATAGCTTGATTTCTACATGTACTATGACTAAAGTATGTGATATCTTCAGCAATAGAGTCTTAGTCAAATTCTGATGAACAACAAAGAACAATGAGACTAGTCTATATTGTATGGGGAGTCTACAGAACATCTCCCACTAACAACTTGAGGAGAGGTATGCCACACCTAGAAAAGAAGCTTGTTTTCTTGTATTTGTTTGTTTTGGTTTTGTTTTGGAAAAATTTATGACTTCTGGAGAAGCATAATTTCCTATATAGCATAATGACAATTAAACTCCCCCTCTCTCTCTTTCTCTGTCTCTCTCTGTCTGTATGTATGCACATTTGTATGCGCACACACACATACACATGCATTCACGCACGCACACACACATATGAAGTTTATACAACATGTTTCTGTTTGCCCTTTTCAAATATTCTTCCTGTTAGTTAGCCCTTTTACCCATCTCCCTCTTCTGCCCTACTCTCCCATGTCCTTCTCCACTGCCCTTTCTTCTTTCAAATATCCTATGTTTTACTGTTTCTCTTTTATTCATTGTTCTTTCACCCACCTTAGTAGCCTTAGAACCAGTCAAAGTGCAGAAAATGAGTGCCTTTGGTATGTTTAGCCAATGGGAAGTCTATCTATATCACATTCCTTCCCATAAGCTCTGGAAAAGAATATACAAAAAATCTATTGTGGAAGAGAAGAAACTGAAAGAATGTAAGAGCCAGAGGTTGAGAGGGCACTATTGGGAAATAGTGATTTCTGGACATAATACTCATGAACTCACGGCAGCTTCAGCTGCCAACACGAGACCTGTGGAAGGTCAAGTCAATCAACATTCCTGCATGAAGCAAGAAGGGGCTCACAAACCTCATCTCCAGCTAAGGAGATAATGAGAGTAGATGGCCACAATGGAAGGAAGAGTCGGTTTGCTTTAGGGATATGGTCCTTGTTAAATGAATTTTGCTCTAATGGTTCATATTATTCCCACAGATATACAATAGCACCTATAGGACTCAGTGGATTACAAAAACCAAAAACCAAAGCAAGAGAGAACATGAAGTTGAAAGAATATGAATTTGGAAGGGCATAGGGGAAGAAATGACAGAACGTGATTAAAATATATTTTGTGCATGTATAAAGTTCTCTAATTAAAATATATTAAAATCAAATTATAAAATATTTCTTAGATCACAACATAATTAATTTAGAAATAACTGATATCAATTTACAAATGAGTTTCTTCTAAAGAATTTGTGATTCAAATAAGAATTAGCAATGTTAACAATTTTTAACTAAGATGCTACACATAGAATTGTACAGACTATGATAAAGTACTCCTTGAGAGGTGTGTTTATCTCATTATACACTATTGGTATAGTGAATAGAAACAGTAATGAAAAGTCTACCTATCAAAAAATCACAAGACCAGATGGTTTTAATGCAATGTTGTTTCAGAAAAGAGTTAATGTCAATTCTCCTCAAATTGTTCCACAAAATAGAAGCAGAAGTAATATTGCCCAATTTATTTTAAGAGGACATAATTACCCTAATACTCCACCCAGGAACCAAGAAAGAGAATTACAGACCAATTTCCCTACTGAACATAGATGCAAAATTTCTCAATAAAATTCTTGCATAGACAAATCCAAGAACATAACAAAAATGTCATTCAGTGTGAACAAGTAGAATTTATCTGAGAGATATTCAACATAAATAATTCAAAAATGCAATTTGCCATATAAAAACTGGAAGGCAAAACACAAAAGATCACCTCATTAGATGCAAAAAGGGGGCAAAGTTTAACAAAATCTAATAGCTCTTTATAATAAAAAAAAATTCGGGAGATATTCTGGAGATACCAGTGACATACCTCAACATAATAAAGTCAGTTGCAGCAAGCCCAAATTCAGCATCAACTAATATAGAAAGAAACTCAAAACACTCTTACTAAAGTCAGGGAACAAAACAAGGATATTCACTCTCTCCATATCTTCAGTATAGTACCTACAGTTCTAGCTAAAACAGTAAGACAACTGAAGGAGACAAAGGGGATAGAAATTGTAAGGGAAGAAGGCATAGTTTGTTTGCAAATGACATGATAAAATGCACAAAGAACCATAAAAATTCCACTTGGAAAATCCTACAGCTGCAAAAAGAAAGAGAAAAAAAAGAGTTTCATAAAAGTAGCTGTATAAAAAAATTAATCACAAAAATCAGTAGCATTTTTTTTTATAAAATTGATCAATAGACTGAGAAAAAAATCAGGGAAACATCATCTCTACAATAGCTTCAAATACTATAAAATATCCTGGGTTAAATATAGCCACATAATGAAAGATTTGAATGATAAAACTTTATTACACTAAAGAAAAAAATTGAAGAAGGAATCAGTTGATGGGAAGATCTTCCATGCTCATGGATAAGGAGAATTAACATAGTAAAGTGATCATCCTATCAAAAGCAAGACTGAGTACAATCCCCATCAAAATTTCAACACAGCTCTTCACAGAATTATATGGAAACACAAAAATGCATGATAGCTAAAACAAACCTGAATAATAAAACAACTGCTGGAGCTATCACCATCCACAATTTAATGTTGTACTAAAGAGTTATAGTAATAAAAAGAGATATATTGATCAACAGATTAGAATTGAAGACCTAGACATAAATCTACACAACTCTGAAAACCTAAATTTTTTATAAAGAAGCCAGAAATACATAATGGAAAATGAATAGCATTTTCACCAAATTGTGCTGGTCGAAATACATGGCTGCATGTAAAAGAATGCAAGTAGATCCATACTTAACACCTTGCATAAAACTCAACTACAAATGGATAAAAGACCTCAACACAAAACCAGATATACTGAACCTGATAGACAAGAAAGTGGGGAATAGTCTTGAACTCATAACTCAGGAAAAGATGTTCTGAACAGAACACGATTACCACAGGCACTAAGAACATCAATTAATGAATGGGACTTTGTGAAACTGAAAGTCTTCTCTACGGAGAATACTATCATTTGGACAAAGCAGCAGCCTACAGAATATGGAAAGATTTTTATCACTACACATCTGATAAAAGGCAAACATTCAAAATAAAGAACTCAAAAATCTAGATATCAAGCAAACAAATAATCTAGTTCAAATATAGGGTGCAGGTCTAAACGGAGACTTCACAAAAGAAGAAACTCAAATATCTAAGAAATGAAGGGATGTTTAATATCCTTAGCCATCGGGAAATGTAAATTAAAACTACTTTGAGATTTCATCTTGAATCTGTCAGAATTACTCAGATCAACAACACAAATGACTGTCCATGCTGTCAAGGATGTGGAACAAGGAGAACACCCCCCATTTTCTTGTGAGACTGCAAATTTTTACAGCCACTATGAAAATCAGTACAGTGGTTCCTCAGAAAGATGGAAATTGATCTATCTCAAGACTCAGATATACCACTCTTGGCATACATACAAAGGATGCTTCATCCTACCATAGAGAAACTTGACCAACCATGCTCATTACTGCTCTAATTATAATAGCCACAAATTGGAAAAAAATCCCTTACTCAACAGATTCATGGACAAAGAAAATGTGGTGCATTTATTTACACAATGGTTTATTATTTATCCATTTAAAAAATAAAATAATGAAATTCCAGGGTAAACAAGTGGAACTAGAAAAAATCATACTGTGTGAGGTAATCCAGATCCAGAAAGACAAATGTGCTATTTATTTGCTTATAAGTTGATATTAGTTGTTAAGTCAATGAAAACCAAAATCAATAGAACCACAGGGGTTAGATATAGAGTAAGGGATTAGGGTGGGATAGATAGAGCTCCCTAGGCAAGGGAAATAGACTAGATAGTTACATATGGATGGGAGGTCTAAAATGGGAAGACCAGTTGGAGAGAGTGTGGGAATAGGAGTATGAGGGACACTTAGGGAGGGGGAATAATATAAAAACCTTTTAAAAATATGTACATAGATGAAGGGGATCTAAATGAAATTGCCAAATAATGGGAGAGACGGGAGCCCAAGAGGACATCTCTTGTCATGAAATGAAGTTTCTATTATTGAGATTTTTGTTACATCTAATTGACTTGTTGGTCCAAGTGTTTCATGGGGACCCTCAAACAACCTAGGCTCTTGTCAAGACCACAGGTTGCTCTCCCTAAATTGACGGCAAGAACTCATTACTTCAGAAAACATGAACACAACTCACTGAACATGGAGAAGTTGAACTGGTGTCTACAAAGAGCCGTCACCCCTAGGTACTAGCATCTTTATTACAGAAAGGTAACTCTGCATAATACCAAAGGAGAAACATAAACACCAACCCAGCCACAAACCCTTTGATGTGCAATGGTATCCTGCTTGCAAAATATACTAGGGCAATGGTGACACAAAGCTAATAAATAAATAAATAAATAAATAAATAAATAAATAAATGAAAGGAGGGAGGGAGGGAGGGAAGAAAGGAAGGGAGGGAGGGAGGGAAGGAGGGAGGGAGGAAGGAAGGAAGGAAGGAAGGAAGGAAGGAAGGAAGGAAGGAAGGAAGGAAAAGAAAAGAAATAAGCAATCAATACTTGATTTGACTTGACTTAAGGCCCACTACTCCACAAGATGAAACACATGCCATACACTCCAACACTGCTTGGGTGATCAAGAACTTAAGAGTAGATAGTCCAGAGACTTAGGGTAAAACCAAATACTACTGTTAGAAACATGGCAGCAATAAATGACTCCTAATGACATTCTGTTATACTCACACTCGACCTTCATCACAGACACTTCCTCATGAAGCAGAAATAAATAGAGACTCACATTCAGACATTATGCTGAGAGTGAGAGACCTAGGAACATTCTGATCTAAACAGCATGTCTTTATCATATCATCCTTTCCCTCAGTGCTCAGTGAACCCTGCAGAAGAAAGAGTATAAGAGCCACAGGGATGGAGGGCACCAAGAGAACAAGTCAACGGCAGGATAGATGTACGCATGAATTCTCAAAGTCTGTGGCAGCATGGACAGGATCTACATGGGTCTCATCAGATGGGGTCCACAAGCTAAAAGAAGTAGATCCATCCCCCAATCCATAACCCTAAAGCAATCTTCGACTGATAACCACTGACAAACAAAAATTTAATTTCCACCAAGGGAGTCGCACTGAGGATATATGAATATTTCCCTCCTGTTTGTGTGTCATTTTCATGTGCATTTATATGTATATTTAAATCTAGGTGATTCATATAAGAAAGAATATGAGATCTTTTATTTTGTCTCCTATGCCTCTCTTTCTTCCTCCTACATAGCCTCCTTTCAAATTATACTCTTAAATTATATTTGCATATTTTTAATCTAGAAAATATAATAGTTATGAGTCTGGGATATTTTGCTTAATACAATATACAATATTCTTTAGATCCATACATTATCCTACAAATTATATAACTTTATTCTTCTTCATGGCTGATTACAACTTCAGTGGTGTGTGTGTGTGTGTGTGTGTGTGTGTGTGTGTGTAATATTTCCTTTAGTCACTTACCTATTAATGAACAGCTAGGGTGCTTTTATATTATAAGCATTACAAATACTCTGTGGTGAACATGGATATACAAGTATAGCTGTGGTATGCTGATTTAAGATGCCTTCATGGATCTTGCTAGAATTGAGATAGAAGTGTCACATAAAAAAGATCTATGCTTAGTTTTCTGCACTTCATGTTTATTTATACATCGACTGAAATTTATGTCCCCACTACACTGTGCACGGGTTCCTTTTTCCTCACCTCTTCATGAGAATTTGCTGCAAGCATTTGTTTCTCACGTAGACCATGCTGTCCTTGAACTCACTGTGTAACAGATGGCTCCGGACTACCGCATCTACTTTCCCAGCACTAGAAGTACAAGTTTCCCCACAGTACTTGACATGTCATTGTTGTTATTTAGTGATAACCATTCTGACTTAAGCAAGACGGAATCCTAATGCCCTTTTTACCTCCGTTTCCATGAAGGCAAAGGATGTTTGATAATTTCTTTTATTTTTTAAAGGATCGGGGGAATGTGTATTTCCTTTTGTGAACTATCTGCTCACTTGTCTGTTTTTTTTATTAGATTGTTAGTGTTTGTTTTTGCAGTTCTTTATAGATTCTAGATATTAAAACTGACAGGACATGTAGTTGCCAAAGCTTTTTTTTTCCCCCGTCTTTCTTTAGGCTGACTCTTGACTTGGTGTGCAGAAATACAATTGTTTCTTGAGCTACGAGAGTCCGATTCATACTGTCCTTGCTCGTGCTGGTGATCTTACAGTGTTTTACCTGAGTATTACATAGTGATTTCAAATGGTTAGTTTTATGTTAAAAACTCTGACCAATGTTTAACTAGAATTTTACAGAGTGGGAGACTGAGATGTAGTTTCATTATTCCACCTGTGGAGTTTCAACTTTGTGAATGCCGTTTGAAAAGACTATCTTTTCTCTAATATGTTTTTGGTACCTTCTGCAAGAACTGTATGCTTATAATTAAATGGCCTTATGTCTGCATCCTTTCTTCCAGTCATTCTCATCCTTCTTAGTACAGTTCCTCAGGTTGTGGTGACCCCTATAATAAAATCATTTTGTTGCTACTTCATAACTGTAATTTTGTTATGGTTAGGAATCATAATGTAAATATCTGATATGTAGTATATCTGATGTTTGACCCCTGGGAAGGGTCATCTGACCCCCAAAGGGGTCACAAGCCACAGATTGAAAACTACTACTCTATTCTCTTCTCTGTGTCTGTATTTTGTGCTACTTGCATGCTGGCTTTGTTGCTATGTTCCTTTTCATAATTTGATTCTTAGGTTTGGTCTCTTGATCAAAGTTTTTTTGAAATTTGTTGGCAAACATATTTATATACTTATTCATATTGCTGTTATCTGAAGGTAACATATTCTTCACCTTCCTCTTTACCTCTGCTATTCTTTTTCTTTGTTTGTCTAGCCTCCCAGTGATGTTTTCCATTGTGTTATTTTATTTTGAATTTGGTTAGTATTTCACGTCCAGTGCTTGTGTTTTGTTGCTGTCCCTCAAAATCGTACTCGATTTCATGTCTTCTGCACCCATTCTGCTGACTTTCTCCTCTGTGCTTTCTTCTCTGGGTCCTTACTTGATTTTCTTCATGCGTCTGCCTCTTGGAGTTGCTGATGGCTTTCACAGGCTAACCTTTGAATTCTTTAAGGATCCGGCACTGGCACTTCACCCACTTCATTATCTCCGCATTTGGTAATTGAGAAATTACGACCTTTTGAAAGAGCTGTATTGCCTTGCTTTTTCATATCGTTCTGTCTGTGTTGCAATTTGCACATCTGTGGGTTGAGGGTATCTCTCTGGCTTTACTTGGAAATCTGTGTGAGCACATTTGACTTAAGTGCTCAGTTCCCAGTACCACTAGGAAGGAGAAAGTAAACTAGTATAATAGCAACATCACTACACCAAAACATTTTAAACTGATTGATTCTTAACTATTATATATCATTGACATGGACCACAGAAAAGAAAAATAACAAAATAATACAGAGTAAGCTACAAAATAAAAAAGAATTAATTAGGGAAAAATAACTACCTAATGAGATAGGGGGAAACGGTGGTAATGAGAAAAAGAATAATAACCAATGCTAAATATGAGAACAAATGACCTGAAGATAGAAAGGTTGAGAAGGAGAGAAAATAACAAGTTATACAATAACAAACATGAGTTAGCAAAATATGTAAGTGTAACAAGTGGAATACAAAGTAGAAATCTTAAGTTGTTTTTAATACATAAAGAGTAAGAAAAGAAGAAAGAATAACACAGGAGGAAAAGGGGAGGAAAGGCACAAAACTAATGTATTGAGCAGATTCTTTCTCTGCTCTGTAATATGAGAGCCTGCCAAGTGGGAGGGCACATGAAGTTGGGTCAGCGAGTTGGAGACTTGCTTTGTCCTGGTGCTGATCCAAAGGTGGTCAAGAGTCAGTGTGTCCACGGTGCTGCAACCATGTTAGCCCTCCCTACATTTTGTACATTTCTGACTTAACCACTCGTTTCACAAACCAGACAGCTTGTAGATCTTGGCTTAGCTATTGTCTAAGGAATGAGCTACCTCTTAAATGTGCTGGAGAAGGGGAAGACAAGGCGGAGCACTGAGCTATTACTGGGGAACACTACTCAGTATTTTCTGATTCTATGAAATATTAAACACCTTTCCAGAAGAAGACAGCTGTGTGAAGTCCACAGGATCTGAGTTTCAGAGCCCGCACTCACTCTCATTTGTAAAGTAACAAGAGGCAAAGAAGTGGTCATGTTATAGATGGGTAAGGAGATCTTCAGGTCCTATGCCCTACAGAGAAGCAGTTGGTAGCTGAGAGAGAAGGGAGAATCATTCTCATTTTGATTGTGCTGTCACTAGTATATTCTCTATTCGGTGAGCATCTCACATCTGTCCCATATGGGCAGTACTAAGTGAACATAATACGTTATGGGCACATGAAGTTGGGAGACAGTTGTTGCTTGGGAGTAATTTGAAGGGAAAAAGGGAGGTGGGTATGATTATGTTTCATTGTGTACATGTATAAAATTCTCATGCATAACAAAACATATAATTTTTAAAGCAGTAAATAGTCATACAATTTTAGTTCCCTATGTTCCTCTGGCTCAGGGTTTTCATTTACTACAATTAAAGCCACCCTTCACGAAATACCTCAAAGCTTCCAAAGTTTTCCTTTAGTCTTTCACACTGACACCAGGCCTTCTCAGAGCATTTATATTCGGCTCTGCCTCATTCATGACTGTCTCATGCAGTTATTGCTTACCTGAAGATAGGACTTTTGAGCATCTTGTCCTTGGACCTCCAGGTGGCTCAGTCTCAAAGTCACCTGTCTGCTTTCAGAAAGTCACCTGTGTAAGCCAGTCCCTGGTACGAAGCATGCCCATACGGACACCTCCAGTGCTGACATCTTTCACAGAAGTGACTCTCAGTCTGAACGTTCACATTGTATTTGAGGGTTGACAGAACTGCAGTCTCTGGACAGAACTGTGGTCTCTTTTTAATGTAAGACCACCTGACTACCAATCTTAGAAAGTTCTCAGCTCCATTCCTTTATCACAGAAACAGGTGGACTGATTCCTCTGGGTGTTTTGTTTTATGTTAGTTTGTTCGATCATTTTTTTATGTTTGTTTTATTTTTATTATACTATTTAGTCTTTCTATTCCTCTTGGCTTTTCAACCCATTTGGCAAAATTTGGCAAAATTCAATACATAATATTTTCAAATACCTTATATTATCGATTCAAGGAAATTCATTTAACCTACACATGATAATTTTTGATAATCATAGAATAAGGAAGTCAACATAAAGAGAGTTCTTACAGTTCTAGCTCGAGTATTTCAAATTAAGGCCAGCAAATAATTTTCATCCAACTTTTCTAAATAAGCAAATAAATAGGAAAATTCTGGAGTCCTGTTTTCTTCTGGAATTTCCTGGTAAGAAGCAACAGAATTTGAGATCCTTGAACTGCTTGCTATTCTCATTTCATTTGGGCATTCCAGAGAGGGGTTAGCAACTGCAGGCAGAAAGGGAAAGCAACCAAAAGCAGATCTTGATAAGTGGAGATGAAAGAACGCTGCTTTGCGGATTGAACACTCTTCACACAGAATATTCTACTAAATGTATGAGTTGTTACTATACAAGGAGGAACAAACTCATATTTTAAAAGACTGCTCTTAGACTTGAATACTGACTTTAGGTAAAATGAAGTTCAATGTGAACATTGAGAAAAAAAATAAAAATGAGACGTTAGGTGCACAAGAGAGGAGACTAAGCAGAAACTATCTCAACAACATAAAGTTGTTTGTTTTTCTGTCTCTCTTAAATAAATCAATTCTATAAGTCAATTGTATGAATTTGAAAATTAAAATTCAAAAGCAAGTGCCAAAATGGGAAAATTAATTGAAGTTGCTTTTGTTTTTCATAAATCAATAAGAAGTGAATTGCGTTTCTTTTTTTAAAATAAAAAAGGGGGCAAGAAAGTATGTAGACACAGACATGTATAAAATATCTAGCCTCCTTCCCAGAAAGAAAAAAGGAGAAAAGAAAAAGAAACATTAAATGAAAACTTAAGATAAGCCTCTTTTTTTTGTCAAACAAATTGACAGTTCTTCAGTTATTATGGGGTTTTCAAATTTAACTTTCCTCAAAGTAACTTGATATCAAACTGTGAAATAGTTAAACATTTCAACACATTATTTGATCCAGGTACAGTGCACCATTCTTGGAAAGAGCCGGTATTGAGTTCAAAGCCCAACTTCATCTCATTCTACCTTTTTGGCTCTAAGAATGTTAAATAGGAAATGAATACCTTGGCTTCACAGGTATTTTGCAAAGGATGTATGAGCTAATGCTCAGGAAAAGTTTAACTTGGGGTCAACCACATAAACGTGTCCAATAAACATTCACCATCATGATCAAGTAGATATTAAAAGTCTGTCCTAAGGTAGTCATACAGGGATGTGCTTAAAAACCAATTGGATAATTGTGTGTGTATGTGTGTGCATGTCTGTGTGTGTACACCCACCCACACAGACACACAGACACACAGACACACAGACACACAGACACACACACACACACACAGACACACACACACATATATATATATATATATATATGAAATTAACGATATAGGTAAATGAAATTGACAAACTATTTTATAATCATTAAAATGAGAAATAATTGCTAACAAAATGATTACTGTCTGGTTCATTGAAAACATTAAATTTTGGTCATAATTGTGAGCTTTAGTATGGTTTTAAGGATACATCCATGTGATATATATGGTGTTTGCATGTGTGTTTTTAAACACAAAATGAAAATCTCAGATGGTCTAATAGAGGAGATGAGTTCTTAAATCATTGACATCCTCATTGATTTTGAACTGTAAGATGACATTTTGGTCAGGCTTTGCTTTTTTTCCCCATAATTAGAAAATACAGAAATTTTAATACATATGGAAAATCACTGACACATGTGAAGCTTCTTTTCCTAAAATGAGTGCTTTTAATAATGACAAGCATGAATGTATTTCTTCTCTTGTCATTAACATTTCTTTGTATCTTGAGCCATGAATATTTTATCTGATTGTGATTCATCACTTATTTTTCTTTCATAGTATCACCTTACATGGATAAACTTTCTGCTTGTTCTTGGGATACCAGATACAGACAGGGAGTCATTAAGCAACTGACTGTGAAGATACTGTATCCTTGATTTAACATTTACTCCCTTGATGGAATTATTCATGAGATTTAGGAGAAGGGATCAATTTAGGTGGATTAATATTACCTAGATGATGCATGCAATATGTTAAACTGTTTCTCATTCATGTGATGTTATTTAATTGTTCTCGCACTTATATTTTAAAAGCCAATAGTAAACACATGGAAGAGAGACCATTGACTGAAGCAACATTTAAAACCTATCAAGTTTTTTTATTTTTTATTATTGGTTATTTTATTTATTCACATTTCAAATGTTATCCCTCTTCCTGATTTCCCCTCTGCAATCTCTCTATCCCATCCTCCTCACCCCTACTTGTATGAGGGTGCTCCCCCACCAACCCCACCCACTTTACCTCATTGTCCTAGTTTTCCCCTATGCTGGGGCATCAGACCTTTACAGGACCCAGGGCCTATCCTCCCACTGATGCCAGATAAGGTAATCCTCTGCTACATATGCAGGTGGAGCCATAAGTCCTTCCATGTATACTCTTTGGTTGGTGGCTTAGTCCCTGGGAGCTCTGGGGGCTCTGGTTGGTTGATATTATTGTTATTCCTATGGAGTTGCAAGTCTTTTAAAACAGGATTTTGAAGTCTGCTCTTGCAAAGATGAAACAGAGTGGCATTTGGTTCAGCCACTCCAAAAGTTAACATCTAATTGTGTGTGTTACAGGTATGGGAAAGTTTGTTCTCATTGTTTCAAGAAGGCATAAGAATGATGGTATTTATGTCATATTGAATTTCCAGTTAGGAAAAGTGAGTCTAGAAGTCTCTGTGTAAACATTATGTTTGATACAAGTCTACATTCCACATTTTGAAATATTTTGATATAATAAGTACTTCTGATTTCTTCTTTTTTTTTTTTTTAAGTAGAAAGACATTAGATTTAACTATGAATTCCATGAAGCCCTTGCTGCTTTCCTGTAACAATTAAACAATGATTGTAAGATATAGGGGCAGGCAGAACAGTCTATAACACATAAACTGAGGGATTCTGCCTGTGTAACTGGTGAGCTTATGTTGTTGGCAATTATACTATCCCGTGAAGGCTGCATCTAGCCTGTCTGTAGAACAAGGTAGAAATGCATGGACTCTGAGTTCAGTTGGTAGGTTCTACCAGGGAGAAACTGAAGAACCCAGTTGAGCCTTGGATTTTTCAGACAACTTGAACTATTTTTCAAACCTTTTGGAGTCAGGAAAACTAAGAAGTTCATTTTGCCTAGCACTTTTGCCCTTAATTTTTAAACCCATGTGTATTTTAAAAGAAATTTAATCCATATGTTTCTCATTCATCTACACTTAAATCATCAAAATGTTGTTTTGTAAGAGGTATTTGATGTCCAAGGTTTTTCTGAGCTCTGTGAACCCTCTTTTCTTAGAAATAGAATGTGTGTTTTGCCAAGGGTTGGAGTCTTGGTCAAAATGCCAAATTGGTGACTTTCACATTTACCAGAGAAAGCTTCCTCATTCACTCATTATAGAACAAAATCAAACGGCGGGGTAAACCGCCGCTGCTCTCAGTCGACCTGACCGGGGCATTCCTGTGCTCTTCACTCTGCTGTGACATGTGCCGCAGGCTCTCAGCTTTGCTCTGTGTTTATGGAATGTATCCTATAGGATGACTCTGCAAAGTCTCTGTAACCTGGGTATCGCCTATCTATATGTTCATATAAATTACAAGGCTAAGCTGATGTTCATGACTTTTGAAAGTTAATGCACACATATAGAGAAGAGGTGATTTACATAACAAGAGTAGTTCCAATTATTTACAAAAGTTGTCATGTGATCAGTCTACATATTTTTTACACACACACACACACACACACGACCAATGTTATTAGAAGAGCCTTCTTTTTTTTATTCATAAAAAAATGGGTAGCATCAAAACTGACAAAGTCTAAAGAGTAAAAACTCACCAAAAAGTTATTTTCAGAATTATTTTCTCTGTGTGATTACACATAGTTATTTATTATAATTTCAGGAAATATAATACTTTAAAATAAGTCAATATTCAATTACAATGGCTTTATAAAACACTTTGCCTTGTGTGTTGCATGGATAGTGAAGTAAAAATACATCTTAAAGTAATTAAAGAGGGATTTCTTTGCAGTCATTTATTTTTTTAAGTACTGAGAAGGACACCATGAAGTGTTACTCTAGTTTAAATGTTTGGTTTAGTAACACCCTGTGTCTTGGTTTTGTCCACATTTCAAGGATGATAAAGGCCACTTGATTGGTTGTTTGGGGATGTGGGGCTTTTAGATTTTCATTCTTTGTTTGGCTGAACTTTTTGATAAACACAAGACCCTGGAGGTTGTGAAAACTGAGTGGATTTTATCCTCGTTTTTTTGCCTTTGCATTACCTTTATAACCTGGACTTTCTGAAAGCTGGACAGACGCTTTTAAGATTTCAAGCAGTCTTGAGTGCTTGGATTTTATGATTTTGCTTTAATTACTTATGTAACCTTCAGCCTTCTACTATTCATGAGACTGGTTTTTTGCAAATGACTTAAGTCCAGTTGTTTTGACAAATAAAAACCAGGCTTATTATTCAGCCCCTAAGTGAACAATAATTACAATGCTGATTATCTTTTGTTGGACTTGCTTAATAAAGTCCTGAGTAGTTTGGTTGGATTTATAGCTTCCAGGATTTGAACAAGAGGTCAGAGGGGTCTTTGCTTTCTGCCAGCTGACCTTGTGTTTGAGTTTAAATTAGCCTAGTTTGTGTTCCCTTTATATCTGCTCTCAAAAGGCAGGTCTGCTCAGGATGTAACAGAGACCCCTATAGCTGTCCAATCAAGTTATATTCACTTTTATTCGAATTTACTAAATAGCTGAGTGATTCGAAGACAAGATTAACAGCCATGCAGTTATCAATGCATGTACAGCCATGTCAATGACAGAAAAGTTAGGTTAGCTGCATGCTTTGGTGGATATTGGATCGCTTTTACAAATGCTTAATAATGCTCAGTAAGACACCAAGCACGTTCTTTTCTAACCATCTCCTTTTTCTGAGGGTGCTAAGTAACGTTATAAGAAGAGGTACTTTTTAAACTCGAGTAAGTTTAAAATATCACAAAATCTGATGATTTATATGCTAAAACTTAAATAGGAAAATATTGAAATTAAAACCTTGTTGCTTTTAATGTATGATGATTACCCACTTAGAAGCAGGAAAAGGATGTAATTAATTTGATCATTGCTTTAGCCTTTGGTTTTTGGTGGAGGAGACAGTTCGATCAGAGATTTATCCACCAATCTCTTGAGTGTCTAGCATATTGCTGGTTTTACAGAGATAAAGGGAACATGAAATTAGGTGAATCTTGTGCCAAAGAAATAAGTTATGGCTGGGCTATTATTTCTTCTGTCAGCATTATATATCCCCATACATATTAATTTTGGTGTTCCTTGGTACATTAAATAGCTTAATTAATTAATTAATTAATTAAATTCTCTCTTCCTCTCTCCCTCTTCCTCTCCCCGCTCCCATTTTTCCCGTTTTTTGAGAAAACTCTATTTCTGTCTGTGTGTCTCATTTGATAAGGAATATAACAAACCAAATTATTCCTAAAACCAGCTAATTTTGAAACAATTAATTCTTTGCAGACGAGTAATTTGAAAGGGAGAAGACTACATTTAAAAAGCTGAGAATACTTATAGCATGATGTCAATACTCTTAATATTTATTAATATTCACATTTGAATGAGGAAGAAAATCTATTTAAATAATATTCATTATACAATTGTATTGAGTTATGAATGTTTGCAATATTGAATTAGCCTACTTTTTAAATTTTTTCAGTGATTCATTTCATCTTATCTTCCAATCCAATTACTGGTGTTTTTGATATTAAAGTATATACTAGATCTACACGCTGTATGTGACTTGAAGAAAAAACTTTAAAACTCGTCTATCTTTTGCTCTCCATTTTTGTGGTACTAAAACTTGAGTCCTAGAAGTTCCTTATGCTAGGCCAGTCACTAAATTAAACCTTCAGCTCAGATACTTAAGGGATTTTAAAAACACCCATATAAAATACAATTAAATAATGACCAACTAACAAGACTTTAAAGCCCATGGTGCCTAGTGATAACCTAATAAGTAGGCTTTTTAAATTAAATATGTTTAAATATATTTTAACTATGCCCAATATTTTAATCATACTTAAAATAAGTATATTTTCATTTGAAAGTTAAGTAGGCTAATAACTCAGAAAGGAGTTATTAAGTTTTAAATGTAACTGTCCAAATATTTAGTAAGTCTATCTTGTACATGCATCACTCACTAGAAGAGACTAAGCGAGATAATCTATATGTTTCTTTAATTTAAATATCTTACAGTGTGCTTATAATCTAGCTCAGGTAAGCAGCTATAACAGTCAAGAAAAGTTGAACAATAATAAAATAGTACTTGTTAAAGATGCCCTAGAACTGTTTGCTAAATAAAAATAATGGATGTCTGTTAAATAGAAAATAACTGGTATACTCAGTATATGTTAATAGACTTCAGAACAGGAGATGTAGGGCATGCTGTGTGTCATACCTGAAAGTCACGTTAAACCTATGCAAAAGGCTCAAAATAGTGCAGGTGTGGGTGCTTTTAGGAGAAATATTGTAAAGTATCAAGCACGGAGCCTTTGAGCCATCCTCACACAGATAATAAATGACGCTTCTTCTAGCAAAGCCCACAGACTTACAGCCCATTGGGCAAATCAAGGCCACACACGTGTTTCCTTTGGCTCATGTCAGAATTTTACATAATACATATGACAGCTTTTAGAAAGCAAATGATTTCATAATTTAAAAAAAAAAAATCTAGGGTTTCTGGTTTCTCTTGAAAACCCCTGAAGATCTGCTATAATGGAGCATGCGTTTCCTTGACACGGATCTGTGAAGGCTGAAGAGTTGCTGCTGTTTCCTTTAAACTTGACCTCAATCACTAAGGTCTCTGCCAACTCCCTTTGTGCTTTCAGATGTACTTCGACCCAGTGCGTGCACTGGGTATGACCTTGCATTTTGGCATTTAGAACCCTGAGAGCCCTGAAAAGAAAGGAGGTCTCCCTGCTCCGAACTGCCAGAGGAGGAGACAGAGATACCAAGCAGAGAACATCTGGATAAGCTGAGAAATGGAGATCATAGGGGGACTTGAAGGAAAATTAAAACAGAGTAAATGTAGAGTATCGTTGCCCTCGTCCCTTCCTTTTTGGAGCAGATAATGAGACTACATAAGGAATTTCTAAGCACTTCAAATTCTATTGGGCTAAACACGTGGTCCATTTAAAACAATTAGTGGGTCCCGATGCAGGAGGCGTGTACAGAGTAGGATCAGTTGACTTTCTGCAGCCACTTAGGCCAACTCATTGAATGAATGAGCTAGAAACTTATAGCTGAAGTCTTAGTGAGAAACAGAGAGGACATTTTTGTCGATATGTTCTTAGTTACCTCTTTAAAGTCTAACTAGTGGGCCTGATAGTATCAGTCATCTTAACTCTTCAGGAGGCTGAATCAGAAAGACTACAAATTCAAGGTTAGTATGGGCTACAGAACACCTTCAACGTCAACTTGGGTGACTTAGCAAGTCCCCTGTCTCAAAATTAAAGTTTTAAAAGGCTGAGGATGTAATGAAATAGTAGAGTACTTACCTGTAACGCACAAGGCCCTATGTTCAAACTATAGTATCACAAAAAAATGAATAAAAATCTAACCAAATTCATATGTGGCTCAACAAACTATATAGCAGGCAGTCAGATAGAAGCTGAAGCTCTTTCTTCTTCAATACCTTAGGATGATGGGAGGGATCCTACAGCTCCAACTACATTGAATAACCCTGATTTCTTCACAATGTTTGTCAACATTTTTCCACATTTGTTCAAAGTACTTAAACCTGGCTAACTACATAGCTGGTAATGGAAAACTAAACCACCTCTCCCCACCCCCACCCCACCCCCCCAAAAAAGAATAACCTAAGTGATAAATGACTGAAGAGACTAGGAAACTTCGTGGGGTGTTCAAAAAATATTCCACAGCAGTTCCAGGACTGCCCTGCCAAAAATCCGATAGGGAAAGGGGAAGCATGAGACCTGAGGGAAGCCACAGAACCCAAATGACAATCTCAGGTACAGCATTGACCGATTGTGCAGCTTTTAATGGGTATATGTGTTGGGAGTCTGAAAGAAAGTCAGATGCATTAAACACTTAGTGAGTAGCAAGAGTCAAACTGGAATACTGGGCTGCCACACACAGCTTGCTGTCTTCAATTAGTATTGAGAAGAAAAGCTTTATTGCTGGCTTAACCACTTATAGGACACAGTAAAGTCCTCACCAGCCACACAGAAGAATATTATTGCCTCTATCTGCTTCTCCCCAGTCTTTAGACATGGGTGGCAATATTTTTCAACTCTACATAGCACTTTTAACAGAACTAATTGTCCTAATGCAAGCATTTTCTGGTCAATTTCTTAAGTCTTTATCCTTCAATTTGGCCTCCATAACATGAGAACAGTTTTAATTCATGTGGGTGGCATTCTGTGTCCGTAGGATATCTAACTCTTAATGAAAGACTCGGTGACTATTGTTCAAATAAAATTCTATCAAAAACCAATAACTGAAATTAAAAGAAGAAGTTTTACATTTTCACATACTCACTTATGGAATTATATGGGGATTTCATTTCCGTGGAGTGTGTTGTTTTATTCTCATTTTAAGTGTGAAAAATCTGAGACCAGAGAATATCAGTAGCTAGTCCAAGAAAACTACTCAGAATAAAGCAGCAAGGCCCCACGTCAAAACCAACAACTCCTCCCAGAGTCCTAACTTTCCTTCTTTCCTATTTTTAATAATGTAAGAAAAACAAAAGGATAAGTCATTTCCAAACACCTAATCCAGTAAAAGACATTTTGGGTGTCATACATGTAACTTCTGTTCAGACAGCATGAATACCAAGTGACCAAAGTGCCTGTAGAAATGTAAAGCTCTCGTTGATAAAAGCATCAGAATTTACTTATTTAAATTTTTTTAATTAATTTACATTTAATTTTTATGCTATGGGTATTGTGAGAAGCACCATATGTGTAAATGATTTTTATGCTATGAGGACTTAATCCTGTTTCACACAAGTCCTAGTCTCTGTAGCCCAATCACTGAGATATCATCAGGCAGTTTCTACCTCTGTGACTAATTCATGGTGAGCTCTGTTCATCTCTCACCTGAAAAGGGGAAAAAAAATAAATCCCCTCTTCCATGGCATATTCTGACATTAAGAGGTCACCTGTTGACAAATATGATGTTCCATTTCTCTTTTCTTCAACCAATTTATTATGGGACAAATTTGTTTCAATCTTAGCCATGTTAAGTATAACAAATACTGTCATTACAAAAAAAATCCCATGTAGTTACCACATGATAAGCAGGATGTCCAGTTGACCAGCACACTTCCAAATATCTCCTTCACTGCATGTGTTCTATCTCAGAACAGTGTATTATAAACAAGGCCATTCTGGGAATCTGAATTACTCCAAACATGTTGTTTTCATACTCTCAGCCATTTATTTTTTTTTCAAGAAACACATGTTTGGGACTTTATTAAATGTAGCTCTATCAGAGAACAATTGGCCTGAGTTCACAGCTATTGATTTTACCTCTTTTAAAATAATTTGTTCCATACACATTACTTTATCTTCCTTGTAAAGAATCTAAATATTTGTCACATTACTGCCTACTGTCAAAAGGCTAGACAGACCACAATAACTTAATTTTCAATAGAGACTTGAAAACAGGTCTTATTTTTTTAAAGAAGAAAATACATTGTTTATAATATTATGATCCTATTGCTTTGGACAAACATTAATGTAGTTATGCTTAAATTCCCTTTCAGTTCTAATTTAAATTATTTCATGATTTTTTATAGAAATGATTCCCATTTAAAATAAGATGTATTAAAATAAATAAATCTTAATTTTTGCTTTTGGATTCACTTAGTTATCCTTGTTGACTTTAATCAAGGAGAGTGCTATCCACTTCTAACAGAGGCTGCCGAGACTCCTCCTGCTGCTCCTGGGTGTTTTTGTTATCTTCAACTGCAGACAACAGCTGTACTTGCTCACAGAACTTACTAGCAGCTGTGAAACGCTACTGTCCTAAGTAGCAACCTTTGTTGGTGACTGTTGATATGTGATCGTTATCACAATGAAATTACTCCATAGGCTTCAGCTACTCTTCAGTCACATTTACCAGAACTAGCTTTCTGTGAGGTGCTAAATTAATCACATTCACAAAACTTAGTCTAAGGAAGGTGAAGGGCCATAGGCAGTGAGTTATTTCATCAGCATCGCAGCAAAGACAAATTAATGTTATAAAAACGGACATGAAGGTATGAATTATGACCAATTAAAATGTGAAATAAATTCAGGTATGCTATCAGACTCCCACTTGAATCTCGGGAAGTATAATGAGCCGAGCCAAGGCCTATGTATGGTAACTAACAAGTCCTGGGGAACTGTCATTGGAAGCCTCATAATCAAACAGGTGCATGCATCCCTTAATGTACTCTGCAGCCATATATTACTGAACATCTGTAGAACGATGGACTATGCATTCCAATAAGTCACTTTATGGGCATAAAGCTATCTTGTGGGAAGTAGAAATACTATAGCAGCATTTTAAATCTGAAGGAGATTGAGACACGAAGCAATAACACTGAAAAATAATCAAAGTCCACAGTTAACATCAAACTCCATGATGAAAGACTAAAAGCTTTTGGTCTAAGATCATGAACAAGGCATAGAAGCTCACTTTTCATCACATCTACTTAGCATTCGGAGTGCTAAAAGTCCTATGGAATGTAATTAGGCAAAGCAAGAAAAGGAGAGAGAGAGAGAGAGAGAGAGAGAGAGAGAGAGAGAGAGAACATAAAGGAGATTGTGAGAAAGAAACGTAGAGAGTTTTAGCAAGGAAGATGAAGAAAGGGCCAAAAGACATCCAAATTAGAAAGGAAATAGCATTGCCTTTGTCTGCTTATAAATAATGTAATCACATGTATTTAATAACATTTACTTTTCAAACTAATTCATTCTCAACTAGTGGGGCATAAAAATCAACACCTCCAAACCATCTGCATTTTCTAGGAAAGGAAACTAGAGGATAGTTCATTTATACTTGTATAAAATAGTAATCAGGGTGTTATAGTGGTGATATCACAGAGCAGATGGGAGGACATGAGATCCAGACTAGGTTGTTAACAGCTTTATTGGAAGGTGCAGGATCTAGGCTACACTGATAACCAATTTCATGATTCGGAGCACATGGTACGACCTTTCTTTTTCTACTTTCTTCTTTATTAATAAAAATTGGGCCATCTGCTCTTCTCTGCTACTGTGTGATGTTTATGATCTTAAAGTTCTCTTTGTAGAGGAGGAAAATTGTCCAACAATGAAAAACAAAACTCTGTAATTTAGAAACTGATACAGGTGGTAATTTGAAATTAATAAATGATTTGTACAGCAGAAATAATTGGTGTCCCTGCTTTTATGGGAAAGAGCATTGGTAAAGCAAGAGGGACCAACCTTGGTTTCTCAAATTAGGAACAGCACTCTTCACCAAGCAGGATGAGGAGAAAAAATGTAATCTAAGGAAACAGGCTACCGATTTTACAGGCTTGATAAGATGTGGCTGCATATGCATGGCTTTCAGAAGCACAAGAAGTAGTGAGTAGAAGGACCTGTGATAGAAACATTGTGTGGGTGGCTCTGGTTTTCAAGGCTGAGGGGCAGAAACATGATTATAGAGATTCAGTGTCAGAAGATGAGTCTGTCATGACATCTTGACAGGACTACCTGCCGCTGGATGAGATCCCAAACCTCCGGAGGAGCCCTTCTTCAGAGATCAGAGAAGAGAGAGGGTGACAGACAAAGCCAGAACTGACTTTATGGAAGCCTGGGGCTGGGGAGAAAGTACAGATAGGGGATGTAATGTAAGTGACACTTGAGTTCAAAGGGAAAAGAGGGACTCTGAAGGCTAGCCTTCTGTTCTACAAGAAGAGATTAGAAAGGAGCTCACTGAAGCTTCCATTTCATCACTGCTTCACAAACTTTTAACTTGAGAATAACTTTTCAAAACAATTTCTGGGAAAGATATCCAGGAAGAAGTTGAAGGCATTGCCTAGCGGAATATTTAAGGAGAAGGAAAATCATGTATTTTATAGATATATTTTTGAACTTTCTTATTCATTCAAATTTGTAAATTTGCCACGTATTCTTTGAGAAGTTAGAAGAAAATGTTCACACTGGAGTAGGAACAACAGGTTCAGAAACTATTACAGAATGGAAATTTCTAGACATATTCAATGAATGATAGATCAGCATTGATTGTCCACGTCATACAGCCTGAAATATGTAGGAAGACTTTCCAGAGGGGACCCTAGCTGTGTAAGTCTACTAGAAAAACATTTTGGTAAACAGGACAAGACAAGAAAATCCCTGAAAGTAGTATAAGTGAACAAGGGGCATAATGCACATGACTTGGCTTGACTTGGCTGCCCTAGAGTTGTGTGTGTGTGTGTGTGTGTGTGTGTGTGTGTGTGTGTAGAGTTGTTTTCACTGTTAGAACTGAAAGAATATGAAAACGAATAAGCATCATGTATAATCCAAAAATGGCAAATAGGGTCAACAATGTGTCTCAGCATGTGAAAGCGTCACCAGGAAAATTATGGTTCTATTTTGGATTCTTAGCTTCATTAATAAAAAGGATTTTTTAAATCTTCCCAAAAGAAAACTTAGGAACTATTTTATTAGAATTTGAGGGGGAAAAACACAGAACAGGCAAGCTGCAAATCTTCACAGCTGCCAGGAGGGATGACAAAAAGACAGTCATGCCTTTTTAAGTTCAAGTTGGACAAGGCCAGCATGTTCAGTAATGGAGATTAGCAAGCAGATTCATGGAGGAAAGGAGAAGAGCCTTCAGAGAAATAGTATTAGAGAAAACAGGTTGAGGGTTTTTGTCAGAATCCAATGATGAAGGATGTATACATATGTACATACATACATACATATGTACATACATACACACATATACGAATACATACATACAGATGAATAGATAGATAGATAGATAGATAGATAGATAGATAGATAGATAGATAGATAGAGATAGATAGAGAAAAAGCCAAGCTTTTCTGAGTTAGAACTCAGAAAAGTGGGCAAGACTACACATGGCAGAGGCTTTGTAAGTGTCTGAATTAGAGAAGATGTTTCTGGAAAGAGTAAGTGCAGTATTTTATTAAGGGAATAATCATTCATCTCATTTCTTTAGCATGGCTTGAATAAATCAACCTTCACTGCAGTGGAGCTGTGAGAGCAGTGGACCCTGGTCGAGGAGGTTGACAACCTCAGGTGAGTTAATTGTTAAGAATGAAAGAATGAAAGCAGAAGTACACAAGCTTTCATCTTTGGGAAAGTCCATAAGGTCATTCACATCTCTACCTGAAGCCATTCCACTCTTTTGAATGAACTATTTGAATGAAGTATTCCATTCTTTTGACAAGGCAGTCTAATGAATGGCATTTACAGATGGTTTTTTTTTCCCCTTTTTCTTTCTAGTCTTACCAGGGAAACCATAGTTGAGATCTAAAATGCATGTGAAAATGGACAGTCATCTTCAATGATCTTCAAGGCTACTCCTTGTCTAACTGCCTAAGACTATGCTTGCCATGTAAGCTTGACAGCCAGAATTCAATCCTCACAGTGGAAGGAGAGAAACCGCTCTTCCAAGTTGTCCTATGACATGTGCACATGTCACAGCACATATATGTGTACACACATGTACACACACATACACACACATCAAACCCACACATACACAATAAAAAAAATTTAGTTTTTAAGACAAAAAGACACAGTAATTCGCTGAGAAGTGGATATAAAGTGGAAGAAGCCAGGGAAGCCTCCTCTTCCAACTTGAAAGTCAAACCATGGAAAAAAAACATGGAAATTAAAAAATTAAAAACAATCAAAATAGAGAAGCGCAAATGGGAACTCATTGTTTATAGAGGAATGCAACACCAGTTTGGGCAACCAGTAAGTAAATTTGCAGAGGACTCAGAAAGGATCTAAAAACTCATCATGCCAGGCTCTCAACATAAAAAAAATATCTGAAAATACAATAGATTTAAAACATTCTTCCTCAAACAAGAAACAATGATATCCTTTCCAGGATCCTAACAGAATAAAGTAAGTAACAGGACAGTTGGAATGAACACACTGAAAAACGCAGAAGAAGAAAATACTGCACATTGTACAATCTTACGATTTCTGAGCAACTGTTTTAGGAATTGGCATAAGGGCCAAGGAAGGTCACCAGACAACATTCCACCCTTATCTGGGAGTCTCTGGAAAGCAAGACATTTGCTCCTATTTTTTTACAAATCTTCACCTCCTACAAGTAAAACATGGCCTTTTCTATCTCCATCCCCTACTCACACAGAAATTGGGATTTTTCAAATGGCTAGTGTTAGCAAATAAGAAATAGCTTATCTCGCCACACTAAGAGGTGTGAGCCAAGACTGAGTAGTAGACTACATTTTCCCCATCAATGAACCTCAAACCCCTCTCTCAAAGGTTTACTTTGGCTCAGGATTTGGTCCAATTTGCTTCTCTGTTGCTGTGACAAAGCACTGACCAACCCGAAATTGGGGAGAAAAGGCTTTATTTTAGCTTACAGCTCACATTCTGTCACTAAGGGAAGCCAGGGCAGGCGCTTATGAAGGAACATGGAAGGAGGCCCTGAAGTAGAGAGAACATAGAGCAATGTTACCTATTGGGTTGCTCTCTGAATCACATTCAGCTACCTCTCTTGTATAGCTCATGCCCTCCAGTCTAGGGACGGTATGGCCCACAGACATTGATGTGGGACCCCCACATCAATTCATAACAAGAAGATACTATACACACCCATATGCTAGTCTGATGGAAGCCATCTTCAGCTGAGGTTTCTACTGCTGTCCAGTTCTAGTAGGAAGCATCCTGCTGCATATAACCAGCCTAGAAAAAGATTAAAATTGCAAAAGTTAAAGTATGGTTTCTATTGGCTACACCTTCCTTTTACTCTACAGTAAAAGCTCTGTATTCAAAGAGCTAGAAACTAGTTACCAACTCTATATAATAAAACCTTTCGAAGTGTAGTTATAGGCAACAACCAGACCAATAATAAATGCTATCCCTTCCATAATATTTACAAATTTCAACAGCCAAGATGTTTGAGTTGCTTTCCCCACCTCTGCACTTTTTAGTTACAAGTTGAATCTCAAAGTGGTAAAAATAATGAGTCATGCTGTTCCCTACTCACTGTTCCCCTTGGAAGGCATAGAGAAAAACCTTTGGAATTCTCATGGCTTTTGATAAAATATTATTGACATTGCAGAAGGACAGGCTCATTGGAGCTTGACAAGCAAAGGTCACACTAAACAATATGATTCCCAAGTAGAGACAGACTAAGGGTTACAGTCTGTCCTGAGCCAGAACAGTCCATCTCTTGTGAGCCGTCTTAGTCACAGTCTCTGGAAAGTCTGGTTTAACCTTGATAAGCCAAAGTGTTCAGAGAATTATACAGTTATTTAGATATAGTAAATAGGGCAGTCATGTAAGATAGTGGAGTTGGAAGCAATGCTAAGGAAAAAAATTTAAAAACTATTTCAGCTATGCATGAGGGGCTCAGCCTAGATCCACTGCATTGAGAGTAAAAGACTGAAATGCTGTATCGTAATCAAAAGTACTGCAACAGACATTAGGCCAGACACTCTGGATTAAAATCCTAGCCTGAAGCTTATCAGCTTGGTGTCTTAGTATCGTCATCATAAAATGCAGATAGTCCTTGGTACCTACCTCACAGGGTTTCCATGACGATTAAACAGATAATGTGCCCATCATTACACAGGCTAAATCTATGTAAAGTGGAAGTGTGGAATGGAAGCTATGTATTCATTATTATATCAATACATTAAGTAGTCAAAGCTGGCAAACTTGGAGGCCTCTTTCAATGCTTGAAAATAAATCGAATTCCTTCATTTGTGCGAAAACATTTTTCTTTCCACATTTCTACAGTTTCTGAGGTAGAAAACTATCATAGAATCAATGAGGTTTTCCACTAGCTTTGATTTTCCTTCCACTTAATCTAATAAATTAGATCCTTTTCATATACTAGTCTTATTGAATTGAACAAATTAAAACTGGTTTTAAATATTTTGCAATTTAGCTATTGCCATTTCAGGCATATAATCCTAGCACTGCTATCAAGTCTGTCAACTACTCTCAATAAAAAGCACGGCCAAGGTCATAGAGTTTTCTGTAATAAGTTGCGTTTGTTATTCTCCCGAATCAGATAAATCTCATTAAATATATGTTTATGTAAATGTACACACCGATTTATTGCAGTGGAGATGGCGCTTCATGGAATGAAAATGTATCTCCATACATATTCTCAATGTTTTTGTGAAAGAATGAT
This sequence comes from Arvicanthis niloticus, assembly GCF_011762505.2. Classification (NCBI taxonomy): domain Eukaryota; kingdom Metazoa; phylum Chordata; class Mammalia; order Rodentia; family Muridae; genus Arvicanthis; species Arvicanthis niloticus. The sequence continues at coordinate 36,085,320 of NC_047676.1, read as the reverse complement.
TAACTCTCCATATGTAATCTTAACACTTAACGCTTTTTAACCTTCTCGCTTTAACTTATTTGCCTTTGAAATAAATGAACATCGTTTAAATTGCAAAACCAGACGTTTTCTTCGTTTAGGACTTCAGGAGCCAACACTGCATAGTAAATACAACAACAGCACGTTCCCTTCTACTACTTCATAAACTACATGTTTGGAAGCACAAATTTAGGAAGCAGGTTAATGTCTGAGAGAAGGAGTCGCCCAAGTGATAGGGTTTGGCACATCAGGTTTTGGACAGCAAGCAGCTGCTTGGAAGCGTCAGCAATGCTAACCCAATTGTTGTGCTATTAAAGGAAGGAGGGAATTTTCAGAAACCCTGACTTCATTTAAGTTACAAAGTTTAGTGAACTTCAGTTCACATTAAGGTCTCCAAAGAACAGGAAGAGTCCAAATTTCTGCCACCGAAGGTTGGAGAAGCCTGGTGACATTAATAAATTCCAGATCCCCAGGCCAAACAACTGGGGTCTTCCTTATCCACTATCCCACAGGGTGAATTTGTTGAAGTGTTTCATCTCTTCTCCTCTCCTCTTCATCTCTGATCTGCAGCTGGGGAACAGGAAAAGAAAATAGGAGTTAGAAGCTTCCAGAAATTACAGTTCTAATTTAGCATTAGCAGGAATTTGTAAACTGCCACTTAGTAGATAAAACCAAGAGCTACTAACTACAAACATAACCAAACAGTAACGTCTGTGACTGTTTAATGGAGATCTTGATTGGAAACACAGAAGCCAAGAGTCTTTACTGGAAAGGGGGGAGCAATAACATGTTCTGAGGAGAAAAAAATAGGGCTCACACACAAAACAAGCCTTCCAGAAGTGAAAAAGATGTGATCAGGTGCTGAAGAAGTTAAAATTAATACAGTAATTTTTAAACTGTAATATTTTGACCCAGGTATTGACGCTTTGGTTGTAAGTGTTGAAACTGGGTTAGCCTGACATTGAAAAATTGACATAACAATCGCATTACGTAGAAAGGGTAATTTTGCAGGATTATATGTAATTTAGTATATTTCTGACATTTGTCTTTGTCTTAAAATAGAATTTGTTCTTTGGAGTTACATGCATGACCAAATAATCATCCTCATGATATTGCATATTATAACAATGTATTTTGAATAATCATTAGTTTTCTAGGGATGGTCCATGGATTCAAAAGTAATTTGTTCCTGGAAATAGTTCAAGAGTAAATCCCAGAAAAATTAAAGATAAGTTACAGATATTACAGGAGCACAAATGCTTCATGATACTTAGGAAATATTGTTTATCAATTTCTTACTGATAATCAATGTAAGGGCAAAGACAATTATCCATTTTTAAAAGATAATAATCTATTCCATGCTATCCAGGAATCCAGCACTAAATTTTCAACCAATTAAACAAAAATAAAAACCACAGCCCCTCAGCTAGGCTGGTTACAGTTCAAGTGCTCAACACAACAACAAAATGTGGTTAGAAACTAGTGTGTTCTGACATATATGCATAAATCATTTTGCCTTTGTAAAAAATTCTGGGACAGTACTTGTAAGTCAAAGGTGTTCTGAGTATTATATATTTAGAAAAACTATAATTCCAATAAAAACATGTTTCTTTTTTCAAAGATTTTTCATAATAATAATAATGTTAAAGTATATAATTACTATACTCAAATTGAGCAACTCTTTTTTTGAATGTAACTTCCCCTTTTTATGTGCAGAAGCAGATTTTAAGTGATTAAGTACTGGTAGAATATACATCGGTAAAACTTAAAAACATCGAATTTCAAGATTGCAACAAAAAATTAAGTTCTTTTCCTAGTCAGATTATTCTAAAACATAAAATAGATTAAGCCTAAATATAATATATATGGTATGGAAACTACTATTTGTTAATTAAAATTAATATCATACAAAGACTAAATATTCACCAATTAATTTGCTTGATTATTTTTTACTGTAAAAACGCCTGCACTGAATTGTGTCAGATACTCAAAAAGACTAATTCTTACAGCATTTTTACACAAAACAGATGAACACAAACTAGTCAAAGAAACTGCTAAAAGTGCATGTTTTTGTATTATAGACACTATCAACGTTGTTCTATCTGTTGAACCCTGAGAGTTTCGTGGATGGTATCGGAGATTTCCACTTTTAACTTTTAAAAGCTATTGGATCTAATTTCTCTCTTAAGACAATAACTCACTCAAAGAGCTATGTATAAAAATATGTGCACACATATAAATGTAAGCACTTCCACAGATAGCATTTAAAGGGAACAGTTTCTTTGAGCATGGTTAGTAGTAATTAAACCAATGGTCACTGAGTGTATAAGGACCTGAACTGATGCAGTAACACAGCATCCTTGGACCATCATAGGAGAAATGGACAGATTGCTTAGTGCTTTGAGATATTAGACTTGAATTGGCAGGATGTGTTTCCTTAGAATTACACCACTCTAACTACTTTGTTCTCTGTGCAATTAAAACTGTATCATTCTTTTGGTTCTGCCAACATTTTGTGATTTTTTTTCCCTCTTAAATAAAATGTTGCATAAGAAGTAGTCTATTAAATAATCATGCAGTTCCTACAATTAGCCTAAGTTAAAGTACTTCTTTAAGGAAACAAAAGAATACGGTCATACCAGTTTTTTATGTCAGTTTTGGTTACAGCCTTTCATCAACTCAGAACTTCATAGCACTCATCTGATGAGAATGGGAAAACACATGGTCCTTTCCAGTTGCTTTTGTAAGTGGAGAACTTCAGTGCCTTTCTTTGCTGACCAACCAGGAAGCCCTCCATTTACAAACGCGTATTGAATTTATTCTCATATAAAGAGCAATAACACATACATCCACAGGATAGAAACACTCATAATTAGGATAGAAACACTCATATTAATCTTTTGATTAATAGCATGAAAATTGGAAACAAATGTTACATCTTGTGAGAATGAGATAATGCTGCAGAATGGTTTTGAATGATCTTTCTTTTACGGATCTAGTCACAACTGCAAGCAGTGCAATTAAAGTCAGAAAGTCATGGCTGCCTCTAGACGTATTAAAGCTCCATTGTGATTCTACACGTTAATAGGTACACTGAGCTTATTCTCTATCTTGGTTGACACAGATCAGCATTAATATGAGCTCACAAATAAGACAGTGAGGAGCGTGTCCATTTGTGTATATGACTGTGTACACCTGTGTATCTTCCAGAAGAGGCCAGAAGGTTACACCAGGATTTTTTTTTCTGTTATTTTCTACCCTATGTTTGGAGACAGTCTCTCATTGAACCTCTAGCCTTTTAGGTGAAAAGTGGCTGAACAGTGAACTTCAGGGAATCCTCCTGTCTCTGACTCCTAAGTGTTGAGGTGTAGACCATCACATCTTTCCAGAAGGAAAATATATTTAAAGTCCTGACCAAATAACTGTTCACTTGTTTGCTTGTTTGTCTTGCTTTGTTTTTGAGATAGGACCTCATCAAGTAGCCCTTGCTGTCCTGGAACTTACCATGTAGACCAGGCTACCCTCAGACTCAGAGATTCACCTGCCTCTGCCTACCAAGGGCTGGGATTAAAGGCATGTGCCACCATAGCCAGATAAATATTCAGTCAATTATTTGTCTAATATGCACCCAGAACATGGAGGGAGCCATTTGCAATAGTCATTCGTGAAGAGCTGTAAATTACATAGGTTTGGATTGAGAGAGAGTGTGGCTCGATTTGTCTCAGTGTTCTATTTCCAATCTCTGGTCTGAAACCCTGACCATCCTTAAAGAATACAAAATTGGGCTAAACCCCCAAGAAGTTTTGTTCACCTCAATAAAAAATGTGAACTCTTCACTTGGGAACACCTTACAAAAACAGCAACGATTTAAGAAAACATCAGACACTGCACTTAGTTTGAGGTCTAGGTGCTGAAAGGGAAAAAAAAGTTTAGAATGAAGTGGTATAAAAATTCCTCAGGTTTTTTGTTTGTTTGTTTGTTGTTTTTTCACTTTTATTTTTTTACAGTTCAGTCATTACCCTCTCCTGGTCCATCCTTCTACAGTTCCACATCTCATTCCTCTTCTCCCAGCCTCCAAGAGGATGTCCCCACATATTAACCCCAAACCAGGCCTCCCTGCTCCCTGGGGCCTCAAGTCTCTCAAGGGTTAGGTGCATCTTCTCTCACTGAGGCCAGACCCGGCAGTCCTCTGCTGTATATGTGTTGGGGGCCTTGGATGAGCTGGTGTAGGCTGCCTGGTTGGTGGCTCAGTGTCTGAGAGATCTCAGGGGTCCGTGTTAGTTGAGACCGCTGGTTTTTCTATAGGGGTTGCCCTTCTCCTCAGCCTCTTCCAGTCTTTCCCTAAATCAACCACAGGGGTCTCTGACTTCAGTCCAAGTGTCTGTCTCAGTCATCTGTTTGTTGGGCCTCTCAGAGGACAGTCATGCTATGTGACACCTTAAAGGATTTCTGCACAAGGCTCTTCTCTTGCTTTTCATTATCACATATGGCTTATGAGTTCAACCTCAGGCATCAGACATCATCCGGACACGAAAGTATTAAGAAGAAAGCATCTTCATTCCTCAGATACTAATTAACCAAAGCAAATCAGGATTTGACGTATTCATCTATGAGATTTGCTCCACTAAATACAAGTGAATTTAGAGTTAATAATTTATTCATTCACATTGTCGACCCTACACTCTAATGTAACAATACCAGAAAAAAGAAAAGGCTGTCTGAACATACACTTTAGACACCATGAGGAGGAATCACGTGTGTGTGTGTGGGGGGGTGTGATTTAAAACATAGCACACTTATTTTTATCATAAAACTACATGCTAAACTTTATAGGGATATTGTTTAAAAATGTCAAAAGCAAAAACACTGAATACTGTATGTAATCCAGATTGTGAATTCTAAAGGCATAGGGCTCAGGAAGGAGAAAAATTTAAGAATTGTTTGTGTTAGGAGCCATGCAGTCTTCTGGCTTTATTTTACCTTTGAGTACTACACGGATTTAAATATAAGGAAAGCGATTAGTATAGCTGAGGGGTAGAATTTGCCACAAAACCACCAGAGGTTTTTTTTTTGTTGTTGTTGTTGTTATTGTTTTTAATATGTTTTGATTTCTATTAAAATGGCCTGGGCTATGTTGAGTTCTTGTATTGTGCTAATCAATAATGAATCAAGCACTCAAGAATCATTTTACTTGCCTTCCTATTGCATGCTTTTGGATGCGTCTTCCTGTTGCCTGAACTGTCTAGAATAGAACATAGTAAACGGATTTTCCGAGTCTATCTTCATGCCATGTTTAACTGAGAAAGCAAGCAGCTAGTGAAGAGATGCAAACCAAGGATGCCGATGCACTTTCCTTAATAAGATACTGAACACCTAACTATACAACTCACTCTGTAATCAAATAAGCTCAAACCTTATTATTAAAGGCAAGTACTTCCATTAAAAAATTTTAAATAACAGAACTATATATCATACATATTGAAAATATAAACATGATTAAAACTTTATTTTAGGGTTCATTTTTTTGAACAGCTAGCTTAGAACAAAAGGCTTACATGTATTTGAGATTAGATATTAATTTGCAGCCCATAAGTGGCCCTGCTGTGCAATAAGCAATACTTTTTTCCTTCCATCTTGGAAATGTTTGTTTGTTTGTATGTTTAAGCCTTGTTTTCACTGGTTATAATTGCCTTTAGAAGCCGCCCAAATCTCCAGTAGCCATGAGATGCTCAACATGATACTCACCTCAGGCACTCCGTGACCATGACTCCACCCATTTGTTCTCAACGCCTGACATGAAGCAGCTGGCTCCCAGCAGTTCCAAACATCATCACTTGATTTTTCTTGAACCAGGCTTCATATTAAAAAATGCAAATTAGGTAACAGTTTCTAGTTCTACAAAAACAACATCACGATGAGCCTGGCAGCAATTTGTCATAATATGAACAATACCGTCTTGTTTTGGTCTAGGACTTATCTTGGTTTTCAATCAGCCACAGAGGAGATCCTAGTCCTTTGCAGGCAACCATGGTGGTTTTATTTGTTTGTTTGTTTGTTTGTTTAATTGATTTGTGTGGGGATTTTTTTCCCCCTTACTTGATTATTGAAACACACATGAAAACCATCTCAGGCCAAAAGCCATAAAAATAAGACTTTCTTTAGCCGGTGAAATTTTCATCTCATTTTATTATGCTGTCAATGAGCTGCTGAGATTTGCTTGGCTTGTTAACATGATAGCCGACAGATGAGAAGAAATAAAAACTACTGGTCTGTGAAAGCCAAATCAAAGAGCCAGGCTGAAGAGCTGCTCAGGTTACTCAGGTGTGGCCCTCTGGGCCTGGCCAGTGACCCGGCTAATGGTAGGAATGCCTAAGGTTCCGTTTGGATGATCCACGTGCTAAAACACAGTATTCAAATGTCTGCCAAAATGGTTGAGAATTTGCCTTTTCTTTGTAAGCTTTCTACACAATAAACAAAAGACTGGCATTTGATCCAAACCAAACAAAGAAGGAACAGAGAGTGACAATGGGTGGACATATTCAAGACACAGTTCTGAACATGACATTGGAAGAGCTTCAGGATCTGTCACTCTCTGTCCCACATCTTTAGTTGCCGTGGGTATAAACCTACTGCTATTCACTGAAAATACTAATATTTATAAACATTTAACAATACAAATTTCCTAGTCAAAGAGTATTAATTCAGTGGAATATCGGGGGAGATTTGCGGCATTTTCAATGAATGGAATTAAAAAATGGAATTTTATAAATGGAATGACAATATTCTAAAGGAATATTTTCTATGTAGAAGAGCTATTCCTGTATGTAATCAGCACTGAATTCTACAACTAATACTGGCACAAGATCTGCATAGTGGGCATTGAACCATATTACCATCAGCTGATAAAATAAATGCACGAATACTTTTTAGTTGATTGCACCCAAGTATATTTGTTGTATTGCCCTTTTTCATATGCTGTTGGACAGCAAGTTTGTCATTTCCTTGACTTAAAAGATTTTAGTTTTCAAAGTAAAGTTTACTCTGAAAGTTCATGATAACAGCATGCAACTGATCAAATTTCAACATTCAATTATACATGACATGCCATTCATGACTTTCAGGCTAAGAGAACTAGGTGTGAAAAGCCAAGTCATGATTGGTAGTACCATCCAGCATTACAGGGTCACGGTTGTTTGATGACTCTACACAGCAGATTTTTAGTTCATTTATCTAGCATATTAGGTTCCAAAGAAATACAAATCAGCAAGATCAATCAGTAAACATGCATACCAAATTTTAGGGACAATATACCAAATATGATCAATTTTAATTGTTTTTAGGAAAAAGAACAATTTTGAAAAGTAGCAGTAAGATACAATTTCTGGTTCATTAACCATCATGCATTCTATTTTTGATCTAATTAAGAAACTATATTAGTATTTGAATGAATAAAAATAATATCTCTAGAAAATTATTAGCTATGCCCTAATATGTCTCATAAAGGCACATGATTCATAGCCTCAATGTTTAAATGTTTTAAAGATATATTTATTTTATGTGTGAATGTTTTACATGCATATACATATATGTATTTTGTACATGCCTGATAAAAACAGAGGCCAAAAGAGGAATCAGATTCTCTGGAATTGGTGCTATGAACTATCATGTGAGTACTAGAAACTGAACCCAGGCCCTCTACATGAATAGCAAGTGCTTTTCTTTTACCCATTGGACCCAGCCAGTCTCAACCTCAAATTATAAATAACAACTTGTGATATGAAGTAACTGATAGATACCTGCATGTGTTTCTGAAAATGACCTTTGAAATTTTGAGAAATACTATGATGTTATAAAATAAAAGTCACAGATTCAATCCAAATGTCACAAAGGACTATATTCTCATCTCTTTTAAGATACTTCTTATTTTGACAAGCAATAACTAATGAGAAAGTAGACATCTCTCAGCATATCTGTTTGTATACTGCTTCAGTTAGACTCTCCTGTGAGGTGTAATAGGATATAAATGGTTGTTATGAAAAAGGGAAAACTTCGTGTAACATCAACTACATGCCAGAGCTTGACACTTTAGAGTGTCCTGCAACGGTGTTCTGCCACAACATTAGAATGTGAAAGAAGACAGCTACCATTAGTTCTGTTAAGAGTGCCCAAACAAGGGAAAATGGCTTTTTAGGTAATGGGCAGGTTTTCAAAAAACTTCAGAAGGCAGGATTAGTATATATGTTAGTTTTAACTGTCAGTTTGATACAATCTAGAATTACCTGGCAAGGTACAATTAGTGAAGGGCTGTCTAGATCATACTGGCTTGTGGAGATGACTTTAGGGGATTACCTATTTTACATTAATTGATGTTAGAAGGCCCACTGTGGGTGATACCATCCCCTAGGCAGGGATATTGAAGATTATCAGACTAGAGAAAGTGAGATGATCACAAATATGCTTGCACTCACTTAAGTTCCTCTCACATTGACTTTTCTACAATTACAGACTATATGCTGAAACTGAGGTAAAATAAACCCTTTCTTCCATAAGTTGGTTTTTTTTTTTTTCATGGTATTTTAAACAGTAACGTAAGCAAGCAAGCAAGAAAATAAACAAAAACCTGTCTATCCTAAAAGCAAGATGGTATAGAAACATGACTCTGGATGTTTCCGTCTTTGATAGATAAATGATGTTGGGCAAAAAGGAAAATATTTCTGAGATTCAGTTTCTTCCTTTGTATCTTCTGTACAACATGGAGAATGCTCTACTCTAATAGAGTGTCAAGATGAAGACTAAAGGACAGACAGCACCCAGCAGCACCCCAGCATGCTCAGTAATCTAGTAAAAATGTGCTATTATTTTATTTTTACAAGTCTTGTCTGAAGATTGGTCTGAATGGGACCAGGAGTGTCGATAAAAATTTTAACAGCCGCAGTGAAGTATGAGTAAGATCCCAGCCACCTGGCCGGGCAGTGGTGGCGTACGCCTTTAATCCCAGAACTTGGGAGGCAGAGGCAGGCAGATTTCTGAGTTTGAGGCCAGCCTGGACTACAGAGTGAGTTCCAGGACAGCCAGGGCTACACAGAGAAACCCTGTCTCGGGGGAAAAAAATCTTAGCCACCCGCCATCAATATATAAACACATAGTTCCTAGCCTAGCCTATTCAAACTGAGCAGACAACAAACATTGATATTACAGGCATCTAAGAGTATTTGTTCCTAGTGGACAAAGTGATGGTACTCAAACACATTTTTTCTAGATAGCACACACACATACACACACACACACACACACACACACACACAGATGTTAGATTTTTACCCCCCAATCACTTAACTTTGAGTTCAGTCACCTGATGGCTGTGACTTGGAGAAGGAGACTTTGCTATTTTGAACATCTGCTATTGCCGTTAGCATCTGCTATCCAAAAATGGAAAGAACTCAACCCATACAAGAGCTTACAGCTAAACCCTACTAAAATAGACTAACCCCAACTGACTTCTAGGTATTTAGAAGGATGAGACTTGCACATTTTCCTTTCTGGGAAAATATAAAGACTACAGCCTCATGGGAGGAAATATTCTAATATTTTCTGTCAGAGAGTACTGCCCAGATTTTTTTTTTTTTTTTTTTTTTTTTTTTTTTTTTTTTTTTTTTTTTTTTTTTTTTTTTTAGCTTTTGGAGTTGCTCTCAATCTCTGTCTCAAAGATACTGAAGTAAACAATGATTATTATATTGTCATGGAGTTTGGAAGCTTGTTCAAGCACTGGGAAGTGTGAACGTTTTCTCATAATATCCCCCTGTTAACAAACATCTAAAGTCTTTCTATGGCTCATCACTTTCCATTATTGTCATGTATAACTCAATATACGCGGAGCCTTTCAGAACTGAAGCAATTTAAGACAAACTGGTAGTTTATTAAAATTTGACTTGTTACCTGGATAAGTTTCTTAAGAGATATATGGTGTTTAAATGACATAACACAAATATGGAAGACAGGAATCACATAATGAATAATATCATCTTATAATCACTATCAACATTGACAAGATATGAAAGGCATACCTTTGTGTGCTTTTTCTTCACATGAATTTTTCTTCCTTGCACATGCTACATGTCTGCATGGGCTGTTATGACATGACAGGTCTTGATTGACACAACTACAGTGTCTTGATTATTTAACAAGGCAATATTAGAACTATACATTTTGGGTAGCAACATAAAGATTTGAAGAAAGGCATCTAAAGAGAAATAAACCATAAGTGGGGCTGAAGAAATTGCTCAAGAGTGGGGATCACTTGCTCTTCTTGCAGGTGATCAGAGCTTGGTTTCCAGCATCCACATGGTACACATACATGCACATAAATAATGATAAATGTATAAATAAAACAATCTATAAATGTTTGACTTTTAATGGAAACTATAACATAATATCAAGTGAAAAGCTAAGACAAATGCTAAGTAAAACACAGCTTTTGCTCATAATTACACATAAGACAAAAAAACCTTAAGTGATATAGCTTCACTATTTTGTATAAATCTTCAAAAGTCTTTTCTGAATTATTGTTTTAACATCCTGAACCCTTCGGCACAGTTGAATACTGGTGATCTTCGGTGTCTGTTGTGCATTGCGAGCCCAGTTGTACTTCTGAAAGAATGGGTGATCAACCTGTTTTCAGGTTTAAAATTTTAAGGCTTTCTCTGTTGCCCTTCAATCTAACTCAAAATATTTTACCCTATTAATTCAAGTCAAATGTCATTTCAATACACCTAGAGTCATGATTTCTGGCTATGCCAGCTTATCATAAGCAAATCCTCCATCTCCCAGTAGAAACCATTTCAAAATGAAGCAATGTAGACATGAGAACTGTTATTGAACATTTTCTTAAATTATCATTAATTCAGTGATCTATTGTAGTTTGAGTAAACTTTCAAAGACATGCAACAAGACTCTTCTAACCATTCTTTTGGCTTAAGAAACTATGCTCTAGCTTCTCTTCAAATTATATAAATTTATTTCAAAATCCATTTCAATAATGATGCTTTAGTCCAGTTTGAAGTCCAGACTGGTCTTGAACTCATAATAAGATGATCCTTCCTCCTTAGCCTTCAAGTGATGGGATGGCATTGACGAGTACCATACCTAGTTTTATCCACAGTTTAAAAATATTCTGTTTTCTTCACTTGTGTATTTGTTAAAAAAATACAAATGAAATACTTCATTATAGTCAGACTGGCCCTCATAAAGAAATCTGACATCAAAGGTTGAGAGGATATAGAGAAATAAAAAGCTTATTCGTTGCTGGGTGGATTACAAATAGGGTCATTTGGAAATCACTTTTAATTTCTCAAAAAAATTAAAATTATAATTGCATTATGACCCAGCAATTTCACTCCTGGACATACACCCATAAAGCTCCATACCCTACCATAGAGCCCTTTACACTCCCTTAGTTAATATTTTCTTATTCACTACACCAAGAGAATAGAGCCAACTTACATGCCCACCAGCAAGCAAATGGGTAATGAAATACTATTCACCTATAAAAAAATTATATTACAAAATTTTCAGGAAACTGTATGGAGTTGAGAAGTAGAATATTAAGTGAGATCACACAATTTCAATAAGAAAAACAACAGCATGATCTCCTTCTTCTGAGTATCCTATTCTGTTATATGTGGAAGGCGTGGGGGCATATATAAATGTACCCATGCATACAATATGATATTAAGAGAAAGGAGTAAGTTTATATGATGGGGAAGGACAGATGCAGGCAATGGTCACATGGGTTATGATAGACGCTATAAAGCCGAGGATTTTCCAAGTTTTAGCTCTATCCTAGGTTTTCCTTTATTTTATGTATGGCAGATAAGTGAGTTATGAATATCTGACTATGAAAGTATAAAATCCAGTGTGAAGCTCTACAACTTAGCATAACTATTCCAACTTTAAAAAGTCCAGTGGCTTTTATAGATATAGCTAATCTTGATGCATGAAGATTTTTCTGAGGTGGCTCGCAGTAGAGGAATGAAAAAGATAGTGTCTGTGTATTTTTATTATATAAGTAGGTTTGTCTGGAGGCAGGCATTTCTGTCATCGAGGTTTTTTAGATGTGATAGAGTCATCTACAAATTTCTTCAGAGAGAAGGACTCCGGGTTTTTAGGACTCTCCTTTCCCTACTGGATCTTCTTACAGAAACTCTCGACATGATTGTTTTTACTACTACGTCAGAGTAAACCTGCTTACTATACTTACAGAGTGAAACGACTCCATGTTAGCAAAACAGCAAATTACATCATCCAATTCATTCCTTTTTACTTTCTTAAAGTACCTCATGGGTATGTACACAGACAACTAGTTTACTTAAGTCATATCCTTAATGGTCTCTAATAGAAAGGGTCCATTTTCTGCACAACATTGTGAAAAGGTCTGACTTCTCATTTCATGGCCCACTGTAGAAACATATTGGTTCCTTAATGACAGATACAGATGGTGTCCATCTGCCTTCCATTTTTAACCCTAAAAATGGAGGCATAAAGATACTTGAAACACTAGACTTGCAAAATCAGATGCAATCTAACAGCTCAAGAAAAAAAAGCTATTTGATCCATGATTATATTTTTCTATATACTTGGTCTTATGTTACAGGCAAAACAAGGATAACTGTGTACTAAATATAAATTTTATTTGAAGCCCACATTTTTGTTCTATTGCAAGTCATCTAACAAATAACAAAAGTATTATAAACCGATTTTCTACATATTGCTTATTTCACATTGCTATGATGAACACAAGCATCTCAGACATGTTCTGACCTTTAGCTTTAATACATTAGTTCTTTGCACAAGAGAAGTTCAAGTATTTATTAACTGAATATAGCTAAATCCACAAGGAAAAGTCAATGCTTCTGAGACTCTCATCAAACCCTGGCTTCTAGAAGAAAAAAAAAATTATACTGTTTCTTAAGCACAGAAGATGTGATCATATTTATGACTGAAATTCTGTTTTTGCTTTTATTATCACCAGACAGACTATAATATGTCAATTCCCTCTGCAGATACCATGAAGATGTATGGTAGGCTTTAAAAGACATTCCTATGGAAAAGGTTAACTACAAAGATAAGTCATTCAGTAAATAAGATGAATAGGCTTAAACCCTTCAGCATGAAAATAGGAAGCATGAATAAATACTTGAAAAAATTACTTCCATGAGGATAGCATAGAAAGCAAACTATCAATAGAAATCATTTTAATAAGGTAACTAGTAATGTTTTGAATACATTTACTAAAGGCAATAATATACTATTCTTCCATGGATGTAAACATTTGAAATGTCAAATTTCTATACGCACAGTCAAAGAACTATAGACAAGAGTGGTGCTGTATTTAGGTTCATATGTGTGCCTATGCACTGTATGCATTCAGGTTCAAAGTGGATAGAAGTTATTCTTACCTTTCAAAGTTCATTTCAAAAGTATTTGAAGATTGTATTTGGTCCTATATTATTTTGTCATTTTCTAGAACGACATACTTTGTTTTCTTATTTTATAATTCTCTCCCATTCTCAAATACTTACCAAGTAGTAATAAGAATTAATGCATTTAAAAATATAAAGGCTTATTCTTGAAAGTTTTATCCCTGAATTAATTACATAAAATCCATTTGCTCCCAGATTTAATTTTCCCCTTAATTTTTTTTTCCTGAAAACTGATTCAATTTTTCTTAAGTGATATTTTTATCAGTTAAATTTATAAATTTTATATTATAAAATATAAAATACCACATCACACAGACTAATGTATAAATATCAGGATGCTTTGTAATATGAGACACCTAACAAACCACCTAGGTTTTTTTTTTTCCATCAAATCACTAAATATCTGAAATTTCTTTTGTGAACACCAGAAATACAGGAGGAAAGACAAAGCAAAATGACTGAGAACATCTTTTACTGTTGAATAAGACGAAAGTCTATTCCCTGAATATTGTTTCTTTACCGTCTATATGGTTGAGGCACATTAGTTGGAACCAACCCTTTGTAAATGAAGACATTATGTTCCTGAGTTGTGATATAATAGTTTCAAAGCTACAGAAATGAACAGCATATTTGTTTACTGTAGAAGGAATTTATAATCCTAACAAGCCCATATAAAAGACATACAATCCAGGTATTTTATTTACAAGCCGTAAGCCTAGATTGGGAAGATCTAGAACTATACTAACTTACTCCCCACCTATAGAGTCGCTCCCTTGTTACTTGCTGTTCCTTCTGGCCATGTAGTTCTGATCCACAATGGCTTCTTCCTCCTCCATCTTCCTCTTTTCTCTCTCTCTCTACCTGCAACCCCCTTTCTCGAACCTCCAGTCCCAACCTTCTGCCTCCACTGCCCAATCACAGGTTCTAGACTTTTCTTGAGCAGTTAAATTAGGAAGAAGATTCACATGGCATCACTTTGAGTATGTGAAGATCTGCTCTTTGGGGGCAATCACATCCTGAGGAACCAGTATTTAGCATTAGAATACAAGCAGCATTACACCAACCCACTGCAGCTCACTCATGTACTTAAAGTAAGTGTAGGAAGGTCAGGCATGGAACTGTATTCTGATAGAAAACTGGAGAGTGTCTATGTAATATTTTGCTATATAGCTTGTAGCTCCTTGCATAGCCTTTATGTTTAGAAGAGTGCCTGTCATACAGTAAAATGCTATCAAACACCTGCTTAAAATGAAATAAAAATGAGGGGTGGGGGAAGAATAGTTTCTTTAGGAAATACTTATCAATGCATTCTGTAAACAGTACTTCTCATTTTGGTCTTTACGACATTTAACTAATTCCAGAACTTTAAAAACAAATCAGGGCCAACAAGTAATGAACAAAAGCACCTGCCGATAAGCCTGAGCACCTGAGTTTGATCTCAGGTACCCACGTGGTGGAAGGAGAGAACTGAGTCCTGCAAGTTCCGGTCTTACTGTCATGGGCAGGTAAGTTTAAAGCATCACATAAACACCCTCTACTTCAACATGTGATGCTTTTAAAACGTAAGTAATCCAAAACACTCTCTGTCTTCCTCTTTCTAGTATTTTCTTTTGGAAACAATGAAAAGTTAACTATTCACTTAAACATATAAGGAAAAATGATCCTCAATGCCTACTAAATTGTAAAAGTCCTGTAACAAAGCCAAATCAAGGAAGCACTGATAGGAATACATTAAATAAATCATAATTTGTTATTAATATAAATTCAAGTTTTATAGGCAAATGCAGAATTGGCATTCTACATACTCTAGTATGGGTAGGCTTTTCTATTTTGTTAGTTTGCTTTCCTGTATCCTAGAGAATTTGAACTCAGTGTCAGAAATTAATACCTATTTATACGTCTTCCATGCAATGATGTGTTACATCGTAAAGAGGAAAGTTTAAATTGTGGACCAACATCTCCCAATTTGAACTATGAACACTGCCCTAAGAGGCTGAAAAGTGATCCTGTTCTTAGGTATAACTTTATGAAAAAGAAATATTAGGTAAACAGACAAGAAGAGATAGACAGAGAAAAAGACGATAAAGAATTAAAATAAGGAATCAAATCAATATAGAGAGCAACATTTTTATAATAGTGTCATGAAGTAACAAATATACATCTGATGCAATAAACATAAGGAAAAGAGAAGAAAAAAAGGCTAAATGTGAGGGTATGAGGAAGGACAGAATGCAGGTTACAGCTGAGGGAATTCTAATTGTAATTTTGCCATGAGTTTTTTGGGGTTTAGTGGTAGGTAAGTGCATAAGATACATATGATACTTGAAGTGTAACATTTAACATGAAGCTTCACAGCTTTACTCTTTACTCTCAACGCCAATTCTAATTGTATAGAAGTTCTTGAGTTCTGCAGACATTGTGTCGTTCGTGTGGGACATATTTACTTGTTTATTTACAGGGTTTTTTTAATTATAAAGTCTATATGAATTTTTAGAGTAACTAATGGATATGTAGTCGGTCCACCAAAATATTAGCTATTGTTCACTTGTTTTAAAAAAAATTATTGTAATAAGAGGAAACATTTGAATAAGCCACATTTATGAAAAAGGAAAAATTTAACGATAAAGGAAACTTCGTATATAAGGAAAAATACAGCATACATTACAGAGGAAGGCTTTGTGCCAAAGGCACTGAGAAGGATGTGCTCTGAGAGTATTTGATCACGTGAGTCTGGCTCCGGTGTCTGACGTTGACCTTATTGATGGACAAGGCTTTTCAAGGGCCCATGCTTCCCGTTTCTGTGCTGCAATGCCCATGACGCTCTACTAAAGGGACTGTGAGGGCTAAAGAGTTACACTGTTTTAAAAGTTACAGACTTTGAAACAAATGGAGCTTAGCACAACTCTAAGAAGTAACACTAGTAAACTTATTAATTTTCAATGGCAGACTTATACTTGAAATAACATTTAAGAAAACTGCTATGCAGTCAACAAAGGCACAGGTTTAAGTCTATGTTCCTAAACCGTGAGACAGTTCAGTCTCCCCAAAACTAAAGACAACAGGAAGTGAAGCCAGAATTTGATTTAGACAGAACACATACTTCCCAATGAGTAAATACCTATTGAGTATTTACCGATATACTATTTAACTGGTATACTAAAGATGCCTCTATATTTAGGGTAGTTTCTATATCCCAAAGACTCTCCTAGAACTGCACAGTGGTATTAAATGTGGAGCTGGAGACTCCAAGTCTGGTGAGCCTGATCTTCATGGGAACGTTTGTGTGGAGGCTGAAGTGCCATCTGTCAAGAGTGGCTTATCAAAGGAGATGGGGGCCAGATGTCATGAAAGATCGCTGGCAGAGTAAGAATGATCCCTGGCAATCCTGCTGTGTCCTGAAAAGTCAGAATAGAGGACTCACAAGCTTTCTTTTAAATGAAAATTGAATTAATATCATACATATTACAAAAAGCACCCCCAAACAGTTTTTAAATGGCCATTTTGTTGAAACCATAACTGCATTCATTGTAGGCAAGTGTGTCCGAGGGCTTACAATCTATCTATCTGCTCGGCGAGATCTTACCTGTGTTGGTAAGAGTGAGGCGCCAGGCCTCATAACATAAAAACAAACCACAACTGACTTGAAAGCTTTAGACAGACTTAAATTTAGACCAAAAGTCCATCTCTCTGTAGAAGGCATTGAGGTACTATGGAATCATTGCCGTGGTGTAGATACTCAAGGGAAATTCCTCTTACATCAGAAAATCACTTAATGGTATTTAGGCTACTTCCCCCAGCCAGCTCTGCTCTGCCTGAAGGACCCGACTATTCTCTCTTCTTTTTCAGAAGCTGAAAAAGGCCAGTGTGTAAAATCTACCAGTCAGAAGTGGCTAAATCCATGCTGAGAGAGTTCTACCATCTGTTAGCTGTCTCTTTCTCTTCACCACTATGAACTCATGGGAAGAAAGTTGTGTGTGTGTGTGTGTGTGTGTGTGTGTGTGTGTGCGCGTGTGCGTGTGCGCGTGCGCGTGCGCGTGCGCGTGCGCGTGCGCGTGCGCGTGTGCGTGCGCGTGTGCGTGCGCGCGCGCGTGTGGTGTTTGCGCACGTGTGGTGTTTGCGCGCGTGTATGTTCAAAGCCAAAGGAGAATGAACTTTCAAATTAAATACCCTCAGAAACAAATTTACCCACTTGAGCTTTGCCACGGCCCGGGGCAACTAAAAACCAAAACAGGATGTTTTGCTAAAAGGAGCGGCCAGTTTACCTTACTGTCTCATTATAGAGAACCACCACCCACCTGGGAGGGCACTGTCTTACTCCAGAGGAAGAGTAATTAAGATTCAATTTAGGTCACTTAAATCTCCAAGTTCAAAAGTCCTTCCAAAACTCTTAATAGTTCTCAGGGCTCTCTGACAACTGTTATGTACGATTTCTAATTTTTTTTCCATGTCCTTCGAAACTGCCTCCACCCTATAAAATGCTCTTTCGTCATCTGCTTAAGAACGATCTCGAGAGCTAGCATTTCATTCGAGAAGATGCTGTGTCAGGGCTCAGAAATGCTCCTAGTGTGACGTTTAACCATCCGGGCTGCTTTGAACTAGAAAAGAAGGCTCAAGTTCGCTTTGACACCCCCACCCTCCCAGCCCCTAACCCTGGTCTGGAACAGTCTGTTCCAAAATTCAGGAAGAGTGTCTCTGAAAGCCTCTTACCTGACTCAGTACTTCTAGAAGCCTGCGGTGGTCACGAGAGTCCTCTCTGTAATCTCATCGCAAAGTAACGGTTCCTTCAAAAAAAGAGATTGAAAGTGAAACACCCCACTCCAAACCTCAGGAAACCTTTGTCCCTGCTCGCTGTATACTCTTTGGACTCATTCGTCTCCGCTAAAAAAAAAAAATCATTTACTAAAATTGCCTCCAGTCTCGACTTTCTTTTTGCTTAAGAAGGCTGTGCACACTTTGCAATCTCACTGGGTTAATGAGTACCCTGTGTCACCCGTGTACTCGAGATTCTGAACTCCAGTATCTCATCTCCTGTTAGCCTGTCCATTGTTAGTTTGTTCCAAAAGACCCAAAGACCCAATTACGAACTCTTCACAGGGGAGAAAGGTTATGTCGCACCGTCTAAAAACAACAATCAGGGCCTGCTATGCTTCTTGGTGGTTGAATGCATCTGCTGATGTATCTAGCCCGAATTCAACTACCAAACCCACATGGTGGAAGGAGAGAACCAACTCCCAAAAGTTTGCTCCTGACTTTTACATCCTGGCATGTGCTCATACACATGCATTCATTACACAAAGTAAGTAGATTGTAAGTAGATTATCGGTAAAAATGTTTAAGTAGATTTTTTTAAATATAAACAACAGACATTTTAATTTAATCTTTTATTTATTTATGTATGTATTTATACTCCAGATTTTATTCTCTTCTTTGTCCACCCTCCGACTGTTCCACATCCCATAACTCCTCCCAACCCCCTGTCTCCACGAGGATGTCCCCATCACCCATCACCCACCACCCACCTAACCAGACCTCTATACTCCCTGAGACCTCCAGTCTCTTGAGGGTTAGGTGCATCTTCTCTGACTGAACTCAGACTGGCAGTCCTCTGCTGTATATATGTGTTGGGGGCCTCATATCAGCTGATGTATGCTACCTGGTTGGTGGTCCAGGGTTTGAGAGATCTTGGGGGTCCAGGTTAATTGAGACTGCTGGTCCTCCTACAGGGTCACCCTCCTCAGCTTTTTCCAGCTTTCCCCTAATTCAACCACAGGGGTCAGCAGCTTCTGTCCATTGGTTGGGTGCAAATATCTACATCTGACTCTTTCAGCCACTTGTTGGGTCTTTCAGAGGGCAGTCATAAGTCCCTTTTTGTGAGCTCTCCATAACCTCAGTAATAGTATCAGGCCTTGGGACCTTCCCTTGAGCTGGATCCCACTTTGGGCCTGCCACTGGACCTTCTTTTTCTCAGACTCCTCTCCCTTTCCATCCCTGCAGTTCTTTTAGACAGGAACAATTATGGGTAGAGTTTTGACTGTGGGATGGCAACCCCTTCCCTCATGTGATGCCCTGTCTTCCTGCTGAAGGAGGACTCTATAAGTTCCCTCTCCCTACTGTTGAGCATTTCATCTGAGATCCCTCCCTTTGAGTCCTGAGTGTCTCTCACCTCTCAGGTCTCTGGTGCATTCTGGAGGCTCTCCTACCTCTTGAAGTTGCCTCTTTCCATTCTTTCTGCTGGCCCTCAGGGCTTCAGTCTTTTTCCCACACCCAATAACAGATCAGGTTCTTCTCCCCACTCACCTCCGTCCACTTTCCCTCCCAGGTCCCACCTGTGATGTTTTCTTCTCCCTGCCAAGTGGGATTGAGGCATTCTCACTTGGGCCCTTCAGCTTGTTGACCTTTTTGAGTTCTGTGGAGTACATATTGGGTATTGTGGGTGTTTTTTGTTTTGTTTTGTTTTTTGGCTAATATCCACTTATTAGTGAATACATACCATGCATATCCTTTTGGGTCTGAGTTACCTCACTCAGGATGATATTTTCTTGTTTCATCCATTTGCCTGCAAAACTCAGGATGTCCTCATTCTTAATAGCTGAGTAGTATTCCATTGTGTAAATGAACCACATTTTCTGTATCCATTCTTCTGTCTTGGGATATCTTGGTTGTTTCCAACTTCTGGCTATCACAAACAAGGCTGCTATGAACATACTGGAACACATGCCCCTGTGACATGGTCAGGCATCTTTTGGGTATATTCTCAAGAGTGGTATAAATTTAAACTCTGATTATATTTTGCATATTTCAAGATTTACTTTAAGATAGAAAAATGATTATTTATTATTATTATTGTAGTAATCATTATATTAACATAGCCAAAATTTTGAACTTTATACTGTGGTATGGATGGTTTAGTAAATTCTTTGCAAAATCTACTGGACTTGAACATTGGTTAATAGGAGCAAGATTCTAGACCATTCTTTCCCGGGATATGTCTATCTGCAAAACTGGAAGTTTTTACATAATGTGACCACAGACACCAGTAAAAAGTTAGTAGAAACATAGATTCAGGGTAAAAGAAAAACGGAGAGTGAATTCTATCAAAAACATACCTAAGTGAACTGGAAAAACCCAGGAGGCCTCAACCCTACACACAGAACCGAAGAAAGCTGTGGACAGAAGAGATGGTCTTCCCCTGGAAATGCACACCATTGATTGTCCAGTGTCAAATGGTCAGTCCTGAAAGCATACGTACACATAGCATTACATGGCCTGAGCTCGTTATATTTAGAAATGTATGTATGTATATGCATATGCATAGATGCAAGCAATAACAGCTGGTGTAAAAAGAGGCCATGAATTTGAAGAATGAGGAGTGAAACATATGAGAGGGTTGGGAGGCAGAAAACAAAAGAAAAAATTATGTGATTATATTATAACCTTTAAAATAAAATTAAATTAAAAATATTTTTAGAGAGAAAGAAACTGGATGAAAGCCTCTTTACCAGCATGAGGCTGTAGTCAACTTAGGGTGCAGTAGTGGACTAGTCAGAAATTTAATCAGACATAGTATAAATGAAGGATTAAATAAAATTTGGCTGAAAATAATAGTAACAACAACAACAACAATAATAATAATAATAATAAAGAAAATAATAAAACCCATACATTTTTGTAAGAAAATTCACAATAACCTCTCAGAAAATATAAGGTAAAACAGTTCACAGCTACCTGAGCAGTGGTTCTTGTTCCACTACCTATAGGTACATCAGCAGAAGAGAAAACGTATAAACTACAACTATTTGAGTGTAGACCTATTCTTGGTGCTGGATGATACAGATGCAAGGCTGATCTCCAGAAAGAAAAAAAAAAAAAAAACAAGCAAAACATAGCATTAGAATAAACCCTAAGCAAACACATCAACAGCACAGGGGAACCCAGATTCTGCTTGCTTTGAGGGTAACTCTAAACAAGATACTGAAGTACCAGCAACAAGCAAAAGCAGTCATTTCTAGGATATGCTGATGTGTGTGGATCCTAATGTCTCAAAGGATGATGTGTTAAAATAGATGGCTATTGAGCAGCAGTGGAACTTTAAGCGATAGATGGTCCGTAGGAGATTTTACATCACTGGGTCTGTGACCATCAAGAAATGAGGATTCAAATACTTTAAACCCTTCTTCCCTCTCTTTCTTCTTCTCCCTTTGCCCTCCCCCTCTCCCTCTTCTTTCCTTTCTCTGTCTAATCTCAGGCCATAAACCTTAAGGCTGGGGCATGTGTAGAAGGATGGCTCAGCAGTTTAGAGTGACTATTGCTCTTGCAGAAGACCAGGGTGTAGTTCTCAGCATCCACATGGTAGCTCACAGCCATCTGTAACTCCAGTCCCTCTTCTGGCCCATGTGGGTGTCGGGTGCACACATGGTACCCAGACATTCGTGCAGGCAAAACAATGAAGAACCACAAGCAACTAGGGAATGCTGAGAGTGGGAAAAATCATCTCCTCCATGGAAAAGCACACCAGCTGGTTATCTGATACCAAATGATCAGCCCTGAAAACATGCATAGAAATGGCAACACACAGACTAAACAGATTGTATCTAGGGATGTGTGTGTGTGTGTGTGTGTGTGTGTGTGTGTGTGTAACAACTGTTACACATGTTAAAAACTGTTACACTGTTACACGTGTTAGTTTAAAAAGTCCATAGATTTAAAAAGAGCAGAAGGGTGTATGGGAGGGTTTGAAGGAAGGAAAGGGAAAGAGAAGGGGAAGGTGATATTCTAATATAACTCAAAAATAAAAGAAGTAATAAAAAAGGAAAGCCCACTTTGGCCTAAAAAAGTGACATTTTGTCTCAATAAGTAAATAAATAAATAATAGATAAATAGGTAAAGTATTTCAACCAAAATTTTAAAGATAAAAAACAAGACAAGAAATGTGAATTATCATCATACTTAGAAATAAAAACATTCAGCTTCTGGTAGGGACCAGATGTTAAGCTTACCAGGCAAAGACTACAATTGAAATCTTATAAATATATTCATATAAAAATTATGTTCAAAGAAATGAACGCAAATATTGTAGCAAGCCTTAAAAAGATAGGAAAATTTCAGTAGACTAAGAGAATCTGTGAAACTTGGATTTTTGGATGGTAATACCGTAATCCTATGGCTCTGGTGTAGTTTTGGTTTTCCCAAAGGTTCCTGTACTGAATGTTTTATTCCCTAATGTACTATGTTAGTAGCTGCTGGATTCTTCCAGAGGCGGGATTCAGTTAGAAGGTGATTAGCTCATTGAAGATGCCGGCACTCTGAAGTGTGGTTTGCAAGAAAGTGAGTTAGTACATGAAGAATAACTTAACTGCTGGTTCTCTCTGTCTTTCTTCTTATCATGTGACACTTTGTACGGACAGTTGCCATTGTGATGTCACCTGACATGAAATCCTCAGCAGAGGATAAACAGATGAGGCCGCCTGAAGCTGGACCTTTAGTTTTCTAAGCTGCCAACAAAATAAGTTTGTTTTCTTTGTAAAGTACCCAGCATCGAGTATGCTGTTTCGACAACAGAAAATAGACTGGTACATTTAGTAATAAAACAATGCACTTGATGAGATCCAAAAACACAGTTGAAGTGGCAGAAAAAAAAATAAGGAAGAAAAATGAACTTAAGGGTATAAAATTAATAAATCTATAGAAGATAGAAAAAAGTCTCTGAAGAAAATTGACAAAGCACTTCAAACTACAGAACAGAAAGAATCAAATGTACCAACATAAGTCTAATGTGAGTTTCAGAAATGGAGGATTATAACCCAATTAGCTGTTGACTTGACCTCAGAAACAATGGATGCAAGAAGCAAAATGGAATGTTGAAAAAGATGAAGCAGAAAACTGCAAACATAAATTCTTTACCCCCAAAGCACTACTTTTCAAAGCTAAACAAAAAAGTTGTTTTATCTTAAATCCTCTAAAAATAATGAGTAGAACAAACAAACAGAAAAAGAAATGTTGAAATAATACTTAATTATGAGTGGAAATAAATATCAAGCACATGCACTTTTTGTTTTTTTAAACCCGTTTCTTTTAATGTAAACATTGTAACATGGCATTTTTTTATGCTTTAAACAATATTACACATAATATGCAAGACAATAGCCCCCAAATCAATAGACAATAAATGGAAAAACAGTAGAGAAGTGTTGAAATTTTGTTGAAGTTAAATTGATACCAATGGAATTTATCTTTAATAAATAAGAATGCTTATTGTGGCCTCCAGTACAGGAAAGAAATGAGAGAGTACTTCAAGGATATATATATGTGTGTGTGTGTGTGTGTGTGTGTGCATATATATACATATATATATATGTGTGTGTACATATATATACATATATATGTATATATATATATGGTTCACACAGGGCCTGGTGCTCCACCAGCACACTTTCTCAGCAGCCTGATCAGATTTTGCTTTGGGCACTAACTGCTACCTGCTCCAGCAAGAAGCTTCTCTGATGAAAGCTTGGCATAGCACGATCTGTGGGTATAAACTTAAGTGTTTAGAATGGAGTTTGCCAGCGTGACCATTTAACAGAACAACATTTGACCACACCACACACAAGTACCTCTGACAACCACAGGCTCCTGGTGAGGTTTAACTCCTGCTGTTATATAGGCTCCTAGCATTGAACTCTTTGTTTGCCAGGCTTTCACTACAAATGCCTTTGCCCATTGAGTCATCTAGTAAGACCCCAAGGCATGTATGTTCTTAAATTATTTCTTTCTATTTTTTGAGAGTATGATACAATTATCTAATTTCTTCATTCCCCTTTCTCCCTCTAAGCCTTTCTACATACCTCTCCTTGGTCTTCACCAAATGTATGACCCCCTGTTTCTATTAGTTGTTGTTGCACACAAACATGCATATATATGTTACATATATGCCTAAATACTGAAGGGCTTCTGCCTAGTAGGTATCATTTTATCTGTATGTATGTTTTCAGGGCTGACTGTTTGTGTTGGATAACCAACTTGTGTGTTCTTCTGTAGGGAAGGCTGTTTCTCTAGCTCTCAACATCTTTCAGCTGCTTGTACTTCTTGTGTATAGACCTCACGGGTTTTCCCTCATCCACGTCAGCATGTGAACTCTTCCTCTTCTTTTTAATTTATCTATTTATTTATTCTTCTCTCATCTAGTACATCCTGGCTGCAGTTTCCTCTCCCTCCCCTCTCCCAGTCCCCCACTACCTCCTCTCTCCCCTAGATCCACTCTTCTTCCATTTTCCATAAGAAAAGGGCAGACTTCCCACAGGTATCTACTAAACATGGAGTATCAAGTTGCAACAAGACTAGACACATTCCTTCACACTTAGGATGTACAAGGTAACCCAGCAGGGGAAAGGGTCCCATAAGTGGGCAGAAGAATCGGAAATAGCCCTCACTTCCACTCTTAAGAGCCCCACATGAAGATCAAGCTACACACCAATAACATATGCAAAGGATCTAGGTCAGACTCATGCAGGCTCCCTGGTTGGAGGTACAGTATTGGGAAGGCCTGGTTAATTTATACTATAATTTTTAATTTATACTGTAATTTTTCTTGTGGTGACCTTTACCCCTCTGGCTCTGACAATTCTTTTTCCCCATCTTCTGCAGAATTCCCTGAGCTCTGCCTAATGTTTACCTATGGGTCTTTGTTTCTGTCAGGTCACTACTAAAGACCTTTATATAAGTCAGGGTTCTCTATAGAAACAGAATAAATGGAATAAGCATTGATTTATCATGGAATATACACTGATTTATCATTTTTATTTTATTTTATTTTTTTAAGAAATTAACTCATGGGGCTGAAGAGATGACTCAGCAGTTAAGAACACTAGCTGCTCTTTCAAAGGTTCTGAGTTCAATTCCCAGCACCCACATGGTGGCTCAAGACCACCTACAAAGGGATCTGATGCCCTCCTCTGGTGTGCAGATATACATGCAGCAGAGTACTCATACATAACACACACAAAAAAATAAACTTTAAAAAAAGAAATTCAGAGAAACTCTGTCTCGAAAAACCAAAAAAAAAAAAAAAAAAAAAAAAAAAAAAAGAAAAAGAAAAAAGAAATTAACTCATGTGCTGATGAAGATCAAGTAGTCCCTCAATATGTCATCTGCAAACTAGATAGCTGGAGATACAGTACAATCAAGTCTAGATCCAGATTCTTAGGAAGTGACTTTTCCCGTTCTTGTTATCAGTGCCTTTACGGGATCAGAGGATGCCTACACAATGGGGAAAATCATCTTTACTCCAATTCAAATACTGGTCTGCACAAGCAAAGTCAGAAATAATAATTTATCACCCAGCTGGACATCTCATTACAGAGCCAAGTTCACATTAAATTAAACCAACTCAGTCTATAATAGCATAGCATTCTAGTAATTGTTAGATTTCTTATAGACCTAACCATCTATGAATTAAACCTAGTAACATCACATCTATCTCAGTCTGGATAAATATATGACCTGATGCTCACTCAAAGGCGAATCTACCTGACAGCACATGGCTGAGGATTTATCTCTATTAATAAGTAAAACAGGACTGTACACAAGACAGAGAAATCACATGTAAGAAAAAAAATAAAGCCATCTGTACCTTCTATGATAGAATAGAAATATTTAAGAATAATTGCATATAACTTTTAGAATTAAACTATCATATGAAAACGAAACCAGGGAAAGTTCAAGCAGCTTTCCTGCGTGTTAGGTTATTTTTGCATAGCATACTTATCTTCAATATTACTTTGATAAATACGAGAAGGGCATGAGACTAAAATGAGAGCTACCTGAACATTCCTCTGATTCTCCGTTTTACACTATTTTATTTATTTAATGATGCTGTCAACCAAACAAAGGGGCTTGCAACTGCCAGGAGAGCACTCTACTCCTGAGCTACATCTCATTCTCCTAATACTTTTTAAAAGAAGAACAATAATTATTGTTGTATGCTTTATAGTGCCTCCATTTAGCAGGTCTCCAGATCTTTTCTACCAGGCAGGTTTCAGAGATCATCCCTGGCCTTTACTCATAATGAAAACACCCTATCCACTGAACGATGGTGCTGGCCTTATCTTTGGCCACTCTTAGTTTTCATTTTTGGTTTTTTGTTTTTTGGTTTTTTTTTGTTTTGTTTTTGGTTTTTTTTTTTTTTTTTTGGTTTGGTTTTTGGAAATTCTTTAAGAATATATTGAAGTTAGATCTATTTAAAATATGCTTTCAGGGTTATTTCATAAGGTCAATTTTGTGTGATAGGTCCTATTTTATTTTGTAATTGGCAGTCCATTCAAAGTATTTGGCTGACCTTTGTCTGAAGTACATAATATAGTTTCTTAAATGCATATGAAATATAGTAAGGCAATGGTTATTTGAGATAAATAAAGAATAAAGTTTTATTGATAAAAAGTATTACTGAAATAACTATTAAATATAAAAATTTTTAACATGAAAAACTATTACATTGAAAAAATGAATTTCAAGAAATAAATAATAGTGAGCAAAGGAACCAGAACAATGATAAATGGCATATCTTATTTGACAGTACAGTTCCAGATCCCAGAAGATGGCTTAGTAGAACAATTTACTATTGTAAATTCTTGATGTTATATTAATTAAAACAAGAATTAACCTTCCTAAAAATCAAAAATTTAGGTTTAAAATACAAGGTGTGAGAGCAATATAAAAGACATGAAAGAAAATAAATCATTCTCTCTTTTATTTGACAGGGAATGATAGAAGTACCTATCATCTTTAAGCTTTTGGGGAAAATATAAAGTTACATTTATTCACATATTTTAGATATTTAGAGAAAACCATTGACAGGAAGAAACTAATATTTACAATTTCAGAACAAGGGCAAGAAACAAAGGGAGAGAAGAAAATCAGCATAATTTTGCAAGTAAAGAAAAACTAGACCAATGAATAAATGAAAATACAATGACCCATATAAGTCTGAATGCACATTCACAACAAGCTGCAGTGGTCCAGGTATGTGTAGGGAGGCAGTCTGAGGAGAATGTTCTCAGAAAAGCAGTGCTAAAAATTTCAAATCCTTCTCTGGAAGCATGTGCAGTGTGTTGGAGGATGAGGTTTGCAATGGTTCAGTGATGTAGGCTACCGGAGCCTCATTCCCTTAAGACTAGAAGTCTTTGTCTTCACTAAGACATCAAACACACCGGGCCATAGACTGAGTAAAGCAATCTGCTTGGGATATCTCAGAGTTGCAATCTTGTCAGTCATTGTTGGTGAAGGCAAAGTGGGCTGCTGCCTTACACTGGACTGTCCTAAAGCAGCCTTTACAGGTCTAGATCTTACAAATACATCTTACTCGTAGAGCAAGTAGAGATCACATGAATAACATAGGTCTGTGGCCATTTTAACTCCTGCCCCAGAAAACTATCTTAAAGGGAAAAAAAAAAGGACTACGATACTATGTTTTGTGTGGTCCAGATTACCAGTAAATGCAAAAGCTGTGGGAGGCCCCATAAAACCAGGAAGAGGAATGCATTGTCAGCTGCATGGAAGCTTCAAGCAAGAGATCCAGAATCTCAGGTTGAAATGGGACTGTTAGCTTTGACTATCTGCCAGATAAGGAGAGCACAAAGCCAGGCTGCTCAGGAAGAGCTGCCCCACCCCCTTTCCTCCCTACCCACTGGCCTTCACCACAATGTCCTGTCAGGATAAGCCAATAACCAGCAGGGATCTAAGAAATAATAAAAAGAATACTTACTTATTCAAATAAAGCTACAAAAATAGAATTAAGCTATTATGTAAAGTTAGGTTTAACAAACAACTAAGAAAAACAGTAATGGTGAACCTTTAGGCAGCTAACTAAATGATTTTGAAATAGAACATATAAAACTATTATTATTCCAGGACTATTTAAAAATAACTCTGAGGGTCTCAAAACTTTCAAATATGTCATGGGTTAAAAAGTAATATGTAAATGAATGTATGAGGGTTGAAAATACTGGAATTAGTACAAATTAAAATGTGGAATATATTGAAATATTGCTCCAAATGTTTATGAATTTAAACCCATAAATTTGGGAAAAGGAAAATAATGATGTCACATCCAACTTCAAATATAGAGCAGGCAAACTGAACTCACAAGCAATAAGAAAAAAACAAGAGTGGGAATCCTGTGGGAAAGTACAAACAAATATGAGATTATTTTCTATGTGTGACCTTTGTAAAAAACTGAAAAACACTTTTTTAAAAATACCGATTAAGGGATAAATTAATAAGAGCAAATAGATATTGTATATAATAAAGAAAATTTGATTACTGTTAAAATATGAAGTAATTCCACAACTGACTTCATGCTTATAATTTTGAATATATCGCTAGAAAATTCAAAAAGAAAGGGTAGTTCAGTTTGCTTCGTGGAGTAACAGAAATAATATTCAAAGGAGAATTAAATGTTAACTTTGGTGTAAAAATTATAAACAAGGTAGTATTGTATAAAATTTAGCTATATTTTGGAGAAAAAAATCATAATCAAATGAGTTTCCCAAATAATGTAAGGATGATTCTAATTTAGGGTAGCCATTAGTGTAAGATCCATGGACAGAGTAAGATGGAAAAATTCTACAACCTTGTAAAAGTGTGCTATCTAGCATTTAATAAAAGTACTCATTTGTGATTTAAAAAAAAAAAATCTTAACCAAGAACAGAAAAACTTTAAGTAAACAGTGCTTTTAATAGTGAAACTTTAGAAGTGTTCCCAATAAAGTTAGGAAGGATTCTTTGAGGTACTAATTAGACCAAAAAAAAAAAAATTTTTTTTTAAGAAAACTGGATTTAACGAGAGGCACTTCCTTTCCTCAGTGGCTCTATGAATGGTCTTCCACACTCCATCCATACAGGGGCTTTCTATGGAAGGCAATGGGATTAGTGGGAGGTTTAAATACAAAACAAGCAATTGAGATCTATGCTTTGTTCGAAGGATTTCCTATGCCTGACGCTGAAGAGGGGCAAGGGCCCTGTCATCCTGATTGAGGGCCAACTCTTCTTGTTGGGGAAAAAAAAAAAAAAAAAAAAAAAAAAAAAAAAAAAACCTTATGAACTCTTTGGGTGATCAAACTTTTTGCAATAAGAAGTTGGGCAGGGTAACATAAGTCTCAAACATAAAAGTTCTTCAGTTTTGAAAGATTTCTTATGGTCATTAAATGTTTCAGACAAACACTCGTTATGAACTAATTGGTAGCAAATGTTAATTTGAAGACTTAAGCTGGCTTTGAATTATAGTGGTTTGGTTTTCTTTCTTTCTTTCTTTCTTTCTTTCTTTTTTTTTTTTTTTTGACTTGAAAACCAAAATAATGAGAAGTTGTGTGAGCATCTTCCAATGCTTCAAAATTCCAATCACCGAAACTTATTGTTCCTCCGATGCAAGCTCTGAATGGAGAGAACCTTCTAATCCCAGCATTAAGAAAGCTGCACTCAATTCCTTATATCACAAGGATCATTTCTTCTGCTCTGTCTCCTGCCCTTTTTCCACTGCCGTTCTCTAGATCCGTTGAGACATGTTGGCAAAATTCTCCTAATGTTTTGAAATCCTGAGGATTAGAAGCAGGCATTTTCTATAGAGGTGGCTAGCCATTCTTAGGATTCCTTTACCTTTTCCTGTTGTTCTAAGGAAACAAATTTATGGAGCATGGGGTATGGGCTAACATAAGTATCTCAGCAATTTTCTTCTTATCTAGATACCCAGATTCCTCAGGCAGCATGATAATTTTCTTCCACAAACTGTTACCTAATAACAGTCTCACCTTTTATCTGTCTTGGTGAAGAAAGCCATCAGGGAGGTCTACCAGGGAGGGCTAGAATGTACCGACAACACACACACAGGTTTTTACACAGATAAAAACATCATTGTGACCTTTTATGTCTTTCTCTGAGCCTTTTGTCTGCTATTCTGTATTCTGTGCTTAACATCTCCCACGATGGGGCTAAAACTTCCCACCTTCTAAAGACCATCTTTTATCAAAGGCTGAGAGAATTCCATATGCTATCTTTTTTTTTTCCAATTTAAGGTTAAAATCATAGATTGAGATTTTCAGTAGTTGTCATAAAAAAAGTACATTATAAATATCTTACATTGCTTTTAGAGGAATGCCATGTTAAATTCTATGTATAGAACTAAAAATGATTAATTAACTACAAAAATTCTCCAAGCCCCATAAATTTAGAGTAAAGAATGAATAATAAATTTCTCTAGATTTATGCCTTGATATAATCAATTTGGATTTATTAATTTTTCCTTTATATAATGGAAGGTATATGTGAGTTGCAAACGGTAAGTTTTGGTTTTGTATGCATGTCTCTTCAAATCTTTGTTGTCCTTTACCCATGTTTACTTCTTTATCCCTTCATTTATTTTAAACTTTTCTAGGAGTTAAAAATTATATTCAGGGGCTGGAGAGATGGCTCAGTGGTTAAGAACACTGACTGCTCTTCCAGAGGTCCTGAGTTCAATTCCCAGCAACCACATGGTGGCTCACAACAATCTGCAATTAGATCTGACGCCCTCTTCTGGCTTGCCTGAAGACAACTACAGTGTATTCATATATGTAAAATAAATAAATAAAATCTTTAAAAGAAATTATATTCAGAGATGAGTAACAAAAAATTTGAAAGTACCGAGACTTGCAAATATTGTGCAATGCTAAACAGTCCAGTGACTGGAGTGACTGGTGCCAGGAGTACCCGTTAGTCTCATTGTAGTGTCAGAGTTTCAAGAGAAGGATCTACTGCAGCCAATGTCCAGTTATATTTCATATCATGAACTCTGTCATGTGCTAACTTATGGCTCCAAAAAGGGTCAAAAACATTCTATTCATGGGAGGTTTTTCTTTTTTTGTTTTTTTTTGTTTGTTTGTTTTGGTTTTGATTTTTAGGATACTTCAACCTAAAGGCCAAAAGGAAGGAAACTGAAATGGATAATAAGTCAATTGAAATGTAGCCTCTGCTACTCTGACCACACACACAATTACTGAAGTGGATTGAACATAAGTTAGGTGGTGTCTACACCACCACTGTCACCACCACCGCCACCACCATCATCCTCAGTGTTCACTAAGGTTGTATCTTAAAAGCCTGTTCATTTTAGCCTTGCCTAGGATAACAGTATTGGAAGTAGGAATTTCTTTAGAGATAGACCTTGTTACAAAGCCATAGGCCATTAAGTAACACGCCCTTGAGAAGGTTCAAAGGTCTCCAGCCTGAGACTTTTGTCTTCTTAGCCCTAAGAGGTAGTCAGCTTTGTTCATGTCAGTCCTTGCTATAGCATACTGCCTGAACAACCCCAAACCAAAGAGCCATTTGCTCAGGGACAAAACCTCCCAAATTAAGAGTCAAAATAAACTTTATCTCCATCAGTTGATTATGTCGGGTATCTGATATATCTGAATAATACTTGAGTTACAGCACTTTGAGCTGAAAATATTTTGTTTTGGTTTTTATATCCTTAATGCTATATCCTAGACATATATTTTCAGTTGCTTCTTTAATGATGAAGTATATCATTTAGTTCCTCCCTCTATTATATAACCAAGGCTTCTGATCCTGTGCCCTTTTCTGCTTTCTCCATGCACTAAGCCTCAGGAAGACCTTTACCTCACCTAAGTCTAGCTTAGACGTGTATATGACTGTCCAGGACTGTGTGAGCTAATAGTGAGGACACTGAACACAAGCAGAGGAACAGGAAGGATGTGGTTTGAGGGACAGCTGTGTTTGTGTTTACTGCCTAGGTAAGTCTTAAACTGAAGGAAGGGTATTATTTGGGGAAACTGAACTCACAATACTTTTCTTTCCATAGCCTTTTTTCCAACTGTCAAATGCTGCGCCCAGGGAAACATCTCTCACTGATCATGTGCTCTTCTGCTTCTTCCCTAAGCCTTCCTTTGTGTTGATGTATCCTTGGGAACAAATAGAAAATGAATAGGAGAAATCATTTCATTTGGAAATTATGTAAATCAGTGTGAAATTTCTTCTTCTTCTTCTTCTTTTTTTTCTTAAGCTAGGAACCCGCAGATAATTTATTAGAATGTTACCAAACCCTGGTATAGCCTCTCTATCCCACTTACTCGACAAATATTTCATCGGTTCTTTCAACACGTTTACTTGAAAAGTACTTGCTTTCATAGAATTGACCACAAAAGGCATTCAGTAGCCCATGGTATTTGCAAGGAACCCTCGGAGACCCTGTGAGAAACCCTCAGAGACCCTGTAGTGCCTCCAACCATGGTCTGCACTGAGCTCAGTCATCAGGTTCTATTTGGTATGTTTACACCTGTGACAAAGCTTTATTTATCAATTAGGAGATCAGCAACAACCAAAAAACTGACAAAACAAAACAAGTACACAATACATAGTTATAAAACAAGTATATGATACATAGTTATAAAGCGTAGTTTCAACTTGCCAGTTGTTTACTTCTGGAATTTTCCATTGAATATTCTCAATCTTAACTTTCCCACAAGGAACTCAAACCCTGCAAAGCAAAACTGAGGCAAAGGTATGTACTCTAAACGTTTGTACAAGATAGACCACTAGGGAACGTTTGGCATATGTAAAGTATCTAATTTTCTTCTGGTTATTTTTTTCGGTGGTACTCGTCTGTGTTGAATTTAGCTGCTATTGTGTCCATCTATGATTTTTTTTATAATCCTCTGGGATTTCTTTCTCTTTACCCTTTGTTAGACTAAATAGTTTGTCATCAACAAATTCTTCCCCTTTGCTACTCTCATGTTTTTAATATATTCAGCCTATTTGATCTCAATTGTCCCCATAGGAACACCATTGTTACATTTTTCCATACTCAGAATTCCTCATTCATTCTCTCACTCCTTATTTGTTAATAAGAATAAAATCTATAATGTGACCTCTAGATCTTTGCTCTTTTCAATACCAACCGCCATTCAGATATTTCTTTTAAGGAAAATTAATTTAAAGTTCACTTTCAATGTTACAATAAAGTCCGCTTATGAATATTCAGTAGCTTCTATTGCTTATCCTTTTTTTGGTGAATCCACCATCGCAGGATCATGATGGCAAAGCAGACTCCTCTGAGATCATGCTGTCCATTTTCTTGCCTCTGGGATTAAGCTATCCCTGAGTGATTAACTCCCGTATGCTTTTAATCTGTAACAAAGAAAGCAATCCATTTTGAGTTCCTATTTAGTTTTCCAGTTCCAAGGCTCTGGAAAGGGTGTGGTCGTGAAGAGTACTATTTTCTTTGCTGTTCTACAGCTCTGGGTATGCTGTGAAAACAGACAGGTAGCTTGAGAGACACCTCCAGATGTCCCATAGGTGAATACTATTAGTGACAGCTCCATTTCCCCCATAAACAATACAGTCAGTAGTAAAGGAAGTGGACTTTGAGATCAACACCATTTGCTTCTCTTGTTTTGTGACATTTACCCCCATCCCCTGCTTGGCCTCCATTTTATTTTCTGGGTCCAAAAGTTGTTTGGTGATGTTGTTCTGATAATGGTAAAGACCTGCTAAACATTACCATTTGTGACTTAAATGGGTTATGTTTACATGTAGGAATTACGTTTCCAAGTTAACATACAAATTTAAGACGTCAAAGAGGAGAATTTGCTGTATATCTGGATGCAAACCCTCACTGATGGCTGCACTGCTGTGTTTCTGTAAAGCCACCCCATTTACTTACTAATGCAAATAGAGAGGTTTTGTTTCTTTCTTTTTTTTTTTTCTTTAGTTTTTGTTTGGTTGAACACTTAGGGGCAAACATCAATAGTTATCAAAATTGGGTGCCCCCAGCCAGGTTCATCCACCAATCCTCAATTAGGCAGTTTTAAAAGGTATATTAAATTGGGGGAGAGTGAGAAGAAAGAATTTATATCTTTTGTTTTCTATAGCTGTGATCCAGAGCTCTACTTTAATCCCTGAGGGATGGAGCCAGAGGCCCTCTGAATTCTGTCTCAGACAGCTCTACTAATAAGCAGCTCTCACTAATGTACCAGCTACAGAAGCTTAGCATGTCTTGGTACCTGCCTAGCTATTGACTAGTCTTATCACCATTTTCCATGGGGTAGGACAGGATGTAGGGCCGGGGCATGTGCTTGCCATTGTTAATTCCTACCTGTCTTTACATTTATCGTAAATTCACTCAGTTATTCCTTCCTCAACAGTTGACGGTCACTGGACTGAATATCTGGAATCTCTTCCTTAGCATTGTTTTGCTCACATATCTACTTAGAAATCAGTTCAGGCTTTACTGTTTCTCTCTTCCGTATTCTCATGGCAACCCAGTTTCATGTCACTGTCTCTCCTCCCTTCTCATAGCACAGCATGGTTTCCCGTAGAGTTACTGTCTTTACTGAGAAAAGGTGGAGCTCCCTTTGAAGGTTTTACTTGTCTCATGATTGTATTCTGAATAACCAGAACTGATAACCTGGGAAGCACTTTGATGGATACAAAAAGTTGACTTCTTTTGTGTGTGTGTGTGAGACATGGAATATCCCACTATTTATATATTTGTATGCTTATTTATTTTCTTAAAGAATAAATGTAATAATAATAATTATAAATAAAAATAAAAAAATAAAAGGTATATTATTAGTGGGAAGTGGAGATAAGATTTCTTCAATGTGGTAGCATTGGGAAGAAGAACAAGAGAAGCCCTGAATCCCTCATGTTCCTCTTCCTGGCTCTGATGAAAGATTAAAGTTTAAATAAAGGGCCAAGGATACACATCTAAACAGCCCCAGACCCACCTACCACTGACCCATCATTGTCAGCTGCAGCCTTATCCTCTAAGGTGGTCTAACAAGTTGATAGAACTCTGTGAAATCTCTCCAGGAGACAAGTCCCTCCTCTGGCTGGCGCTTTTCCCTTCTCCCAGCATGAGATTCCTGGTGGAAATCCTATTTCTTTGGAGTCTATTGTTTCAGTGGTCTGATAGTCAGATTGAGAGATAGAGGTGTCTCTTTAGAGTATCTTCATTTCTGCCAGAGCAGTTACCGAGTGATGTATCAAAATGAAAATCTTGTTCTGCAATACAAGAATTACAGTACATGCCAAGATTCTCAGCTTACAGAACCAATATAGAATCAAAATGATTGAAAGATGATAAAAAAAATCCAGATCTCTCATGATGTTTATCGCTGTACATAAGAACAGAGCCTCAATGAGTGGAGAGTCTTAACAGAATTGGCCACACCACTTAAATCATTGTTATTGTTACCATCTTTGCTTTGTCTGAGTAGATAGTATTAAATTTTAGTAGCTTCAGTGCATATATAGCGTATCTTTCATTGCAGAATTGCCCATGCAATAGTCACTAATGATTTCCCAGGTTGTTTTTTAGTTACTAGGACTGACTTCAAGGGCTGAGTTAGGGGCCACTTTCTCCTATTACTAACAGTGCCTTTCCTTTAAAAATTACCATCCTTTTCTGATTGGTAATGCTCCCTCTGGATTTAGTTATCTAGCTCATAATGACTTTGTTTTCCTTGAAGCAATTTTTTTTTCTTTTACTTATTCTTTTCTGGATATTTTCTTTATTTACATTTCAAATGTTATTTTCTCTCCAGGTTTCCCCTCTGGAAACCCCTATCCATCTCCCTCCTCCTGCCTTTATGAGTCCCGCCTTCCCGCCCTGGCATCTAACCTACATTGGTGCATCTAATTCCCACAGGACCAAGGGCCACTCCTCCCACTGATGTCCAACAAAGGCCATCCTCTGCCACATACGCCACCGGAGCCATGGGTCCCTCCATGTGTACTCTCTGATTGGTGGTCCAGTCCCCTGGAGCTCTGGGGGTCTGGCCGGTTGACACTGTTGCTCCCCCATGAGGCTGCAAACCCCCTCAGCTTCTTCAGTCCGTTCTCCAACTCCTCTATTAGGGACCCTACACTCAGTCCAATGATGGGCTGTGAGCATCCACCTCTGTATTTAATTCTTAAGCATCACTATTTCCTTGATATTTTCCTTACATCCTTTCCTCATGGTACCACTTCCCATCTGGATTGTTTCCCTTTGCAAACACGATGTCTAATCAGGTCTTTGTACTCACAGGCTTTATTACCTGTGTGGTATATCTCAAAAGTAAGCATACAGTCCTTGTTTAAACTTTCTAAACTCTTTTTTTTTTCTATTTGTGAGCCACTATCTTTCTTTTTTATTAGTAGTTCTTTCAACTGCCTACATGCCTGTGCTGGTTAATTTTTGTACTTGATCCCAACCTACACATGTCTGAGAAGAAGAAATCTAACTTGAGGAATGGTCTCAAAGAGATGACAGAGTGTTTTTTATCAGTGGAGGACACATTGCTGATTGGTGTCGGGGAGACCAGGCCTCTGTAGAGATACCACCCCTGGGTAAGTACATCCTCCATGGAATGAGAAGAGAGCTGAAGAAGCCAGGAAACAGCATGGCCTGTGATTCAGCTGTTGCCTTCAGGGTTCCACACTGAGATCCTGGTCTCTACAATGGATTAAGAAGTACAAGTTGAAATAAACTCTATCCCCTCAAGTTACTTTGGATCATGGTGTTTATCTCAACAACAGAAAGCAAACTAGAGCAATACTCTTAAGTCTCCTCTCTTGAATATCTAAAACCTGTTCCCTTCTTTCTTCAAGCAAAGCATGTATATTTCTTAGATTACACAGAGACATTCTTTTGGGGGGGGGGGATTCAAGACAGGGTTTCACTATGCACACACAGAGACATTCTTGACTGGTCACTTTGATACCATTCTGTATTCTGTATGTCTTTTACCAAAATACTCTGTGGGTAAACTTCAAAACCATTTAATATATCATACTTCTAAATTGTTCTTTTCAAAACTATCCAGAATATGCAATTACTTGGAAATGAAGTGATTACATGTGCAAATAAGTATGATGTGTTTGTGTTAGTATTCTGTCTAAACGTCACCTCCACAGTTACCTGGCAACAGCCAGGTATGCTCCTCCCCACAGTTATCTGGCAATGGCCAGGTAGGCCTGGTCCACTATAAAAGGGGCTGCTTGCCCCCTCCTCACTCTCTTAATCTCTTACTCTCTTACCCTCTCTCTCTCTTACTCTCTTGCCTCTCTGTCCCCTCCCCCCACCTTCCTCTCTCTCCACGTGGTCATGGCTGGCCAATACTTCTCTACTCCTCTGCTTCTCTGTCTCTGTCTCTGTCTCTGTCTCTGTCTCTCTCTCTCTCTCTCTCTCTCTCTCTCTCTCTCTCTCTCTCTCTGCCTCTACTACCCTCCTGGCTCCCCTCCCCATGCCCTCAATAAACTCTATTCTATACTATACCGGTGTGTGACTGGTCCCTCACGGGAAGAGATGCCTCTACATGGGCCCGCAGAAACATCCCCTTCCCCATACCTCACCACACACCCACAGAACATACTCTCTTTATCTCTTTATCTTTTTATAAACACTTCAGTTTATATTAGAGCAAAATGCTTCCCATGGGCATTATGACTGATGTTCCTATATATTAGAACAATCTGCAGAGAGGCATGCACACACCACACATGGAGAATGCATGTGAACATGAAGTCAGAGATGGTTGATGCATCCATAGACAAACAGCACCCCAAACAAAGCTAGAGGAAAGATATGGAATGGATTACTCCTTATTATCTTCAGAAAAAACTTAGCCTATAAATGTCTTGAGCTTAGATTCTAGTCTCCAGACTGGAGTAAGGCAAAATTTTCAACATTTTAATGTACTCAGTTTATGGTCCTCATTTTAAATCAGCTTTAGCAAACTAAAAAAATGAATAATTGTTTTTTTTTTTTTCTTTTTTAAGTCAATTGCATCTGTTTTCTATGGTATCAAACACATTTCTTTTTATGAAGTATAAAATTTTAATATCACCTTGGACCTGTAGAGGACCCTCCTTTTATTTCTCTTGCTTCTTCTCTTTATAAAACTTCATTTTCTTATATGTTCATACATGACAGCCTTCTGTATAATTATTCACTGGGATGCTCCAGTCTGTCCATCACAGTACAGTAATGGTATCTCAACCTCTGTGAATTACTACACGGTCAGATTCAACTCCTATCTTCCCTGTGCATGTGGCCCCTTCTGCATTCCACCCTCTTTGCTTTGCTTCTCATTGCACTTTTTAGCCTTTGTTGACCCTCCCTCCCTATTCACTCCTCCATCCAACACGAAATTCTTTAAGGGAAGAGGTTTTATGATGTTCACCTGGCTCTACTGGAAGTTAAATGTTCTGAATAGATAAATGGGCACAATTTCTTTATTTCTTATTTTTTTAATTATCTTTAATCTTTTTTTTTTACAGTCCAGTCTTTAATCCCCTCCAGATCTGTTCTCAGACAGTTCCTCCACCCCCATCTCCAAGAGGATATCCCCACCCCCACCCCACCAGATCTCCCCACTCCCTGGGGCCTGAAGTCTGGAAGGTTAGATTCTTCTCTCACTGAGGCCAAACCAGACAGTCCTCCACTGTATATGTGTTGGGGGCCTCCTATCAGTTAGTGTGTGCTGCCTGGTTGGTGGCTCGGTGTCTGAGAGATCTTGGGGGTCCAGGTTAGTTAAGACTGCTGGTCTTTGTTCTTTATTCCCTTCTTTGTCCTTCATGAAATAGGTTTTCTTTTTCAGCACTGTGCATAAATGTCTGGATTACTTAAAAAAAAAATCTTGGGGGGGGGGGATTAAAATATAATTACATCATTCCATACACCCTTATCTCCTTTCCCCCCTCCAAACCTTCCCATGTAACCATCTTGTTTTCTCTCAAATTCATGCCTCTATTTGTTCCATTGTTGTTACGTATATTCTGAAATATATAAATACAACATGCTCAGTCCCTGTGTTACTTGTCAAGACTGACCTCTCCCTCTTGCATGGGTATTACTTTTAATTCTCCTACTTTATGCCAACAGACTAAAGTTTTTGTTATCATTTGTTTCTTCAGTTGATATTTATTTACAAGGTTGGGAAAGAACATGTAATAAACATATTTTTAAAGTCCTGTTGGCCAGAATTTGAACATTTAATACAGAAAATCATTAACCAAGAAAATAAAATAAAATAGTTTTACCCTATCTAGTGCCTTTCCAACTCAGTCCTTTGTTTTAGAGCTTAATAGCAAATGCCCCTCACAGCAGTGAGCACACTTGAAGTTTAAAGTGAAATTGAATAACCACACAGTGTTCTTGGCTACGCATACATTTCTGTAGAAGACAATATTGTCTGATGAGATAGAGGAGAGAGAAAGAGACTATCCAGTACAACACTATTTCATTGTGTTCAGCAAATACCCGCTTTAGTAAATATATGATAATGAATACATATAATTCTGAATAATTATTTTTCATTAGAAATAAATTAAATATGATTATGTCAAAGGTTTTTTGATTTCCATTTTCTGAAAATTTTTCTGCAAAAATAATTGGATCCTTACTGAGTATTGGATTTCACTATTCTATAGTATACAGTCAATATCATACAATTTCAAGACAGAAAGTACAGCACAGGTTACCTAGGAAAATGCAAAGTTTTTAAGAAGCAGATAGAAACATCCAGAGGCTCATTATCATGTCTGAATTGATTAGCTATGTGGAGATGAAGAAAGACTGGAACTAACGTCTTTGGGCTATGTATGAAGTGCTTTTTCTGATACAGAAGAAATCAGGGTTCCCTTGGGTTCCTTGGTTTTATTAATAAAAGAATTTTAAAATAGACTCCAATGGAAGCTCAAGGACATTTTTTTTTTAGAGTTTAAAAGACACTCCCACCCCACTGAGGGAAGG
This sequence comes from Arvicanthis niloticus, assembly GCF_011762505.2. Lineage (NCBI taxonomy): Eukaryota > Metazoa > Chordata > Mammalia > Rodentia > Muridae > Arvicanthis > Arvicanthis niloticus. The sequence goes on along the minus strand of NC_047676.1, from coordinate 36,045,042 downwards.
CAAGCTGTAAATACTTGACAGTTTCCTGGAGGAGACAAATAGGGAGAATTAAAAAAAAAAAATCCATGTGACTGAAGCTGTTATGGAGGACAGACATATGGCAGACAAGCAACCACATGGCAGGGGGCAAAGCTTTGGAGAAAGAGTAATAAGGCAGCCTAGAACACTGAGGAAATCCAAAGTGGGAAGGCAAGCCTATTTTGGAAAGAGATAGGTGTTTCAGGCTGGAGCAATGGCTCAGCACTGAAGAGCATTTGTTCTTACAGAGAAACCAGGTTTGGTTCCCACCACTCAGAGGATGGTTCCCAAACGTTCATAACTCCTGTTCCAGTGGATCTGGCTTACATGATACACATACATAAACGCAACCATAACACTCCTGCACATAAAATAGATAAATAAATGAAAGCAATGTTAAGTTAAAATATATTTTAAAAATCAAGTATGAGAGAGAGAGAGATTACATTTTTATGACTAATCCAGACAAGTAGGTAGGAGAGCTGCTTCACCAGGGGTAGGGATTCTGGGAAGAAAAGGTATAGTAAGTATATCATTAAAGGAAATGTACCCTGCCTATCTTTTTGTTGTGGCTTAAAGTGAGTCTGCATTCCTAGGAGCTAACCCTTGGCCAAGTGATGGACCTGGTCCAAATGGAACATTAGATTTCCACCCAGAATAAAGTTTCTATTCTCTTGGCTAGAAGGAAATTCTTTTCTACGCTATCATGTCTATGCTGTTTGCCCATACTGAAAGAAAATCCAATAACAAGAACAACAAGACAAAGTATATAGACACTAATTTTGTATCATACCAATGACAGGAGCGTCTTATAAATTTTCTACCTTACAGGAAATGTCAGTCCAAGGTCATGCGCTTCGTGAGTCTAAGATTATATTAGCCACAATGAACGGTGAACATGCTTTTGTTGGCTCATGTTTCTATAAATATTTATAGTTGTTTGAATTACAGCATTTTCCTGTCAATTATTGTCTATGTAGAAGGTAAAGGCTGGCAAACATTTCATCGACCGACTTGGAAAGAAAAGCAAAAAACAACAGAAAAATAAAACAAACAAACAAACAAACAAAAAACCCAAAGATCACTGTGGAATATAAACATATGATGTCATCACTAAAATTTTGGTAACCTAAAGAAACAATGCATGCCAATTGTTTATTTAGGGAAGTCTTCTAAATCTTCAAAGATTCATCGTGCTATAAAAATCTAAATTCTTCTATTACCTTTGTGTTTCTTTATTAACTTCATGTGCCATTATTCATTTCTCTAAGGACAAGAACATTGATGTCCCTCACAGATCACAGCAGTACTTCCAAAATACATGCTTTGTGTGTAGTTGGGTGGCTAGAAAAAAATAATGCTGAGAAAACGCATTAGATCTGTTTTGTTTTGTTTTTAGACGAGGTAACAAATAAATTATGAAGTCATTTTGAAATAAAAAATATTTGTCAGCTACTATGGACTTCTCTAGTACTGATTGTGAGCAATGGTTCTCCCAGAGCAAAAACATACAACAAATGATGAGATACAAGGTCTAGCAACTGTGTGGGTTTTTTTAGTTTTATTTTTTTGTTATTTTTGTTGCTGTTTCTCTGTCTGTTTGTTCGTTTTGTTTTCTTGAGGCAGGGTTTCTCTCTGGAACCCTAGTTTGTTCTGGAATTCTCTCTGTAGACCAGGCTGGCCTCCAACTCATAGACATCTATCTGCCCCTGATCCCTAAGTGTGGGGATTAAAGGTGTGGCTCACCATGCTTTTAAGAAACTATTTTAACTAACAATTTGCTTCACACTGTGACCTCTTAAATGATCAGTCACTGAAGGTTGAGTTTTCTTTTTTGATCAATGACGTTTTTCATCGGAAATATTCTTCAAGATATTAATAATATTGTGATAAAATAATAAAAATAGCTTTGCAAGCAGAATTGAGAGGATTTCTAGATTCTAGATTCCTTAGGACACTAGAAGACTAGATAACTTTGATGGACTTACTCTGTGTGGGGCAGTCAGTAAATGTTTAATCTCCCCCTCAGTCCCAGCTTAGAACTTTATTTCCCATTGATTAATGATTATTTGGGAAGACATGTGTTGCAACTTTCTCATTAAGATGAAGAGCCATTCAGGATCACATTTACAGTCAAGTTCCAGCTATCACGGTTGTCTATTGTCACATCTTAACCAAGAAAACTGTCTACTTTCAGAGTTCGGACTCACTTCTGATCATCTGATACTACTGTTTTACTGTTGCTCATCCTTTGTTTCTGGTGCAATTTTCCACTTGAAGATCTACCTTTTTTTTTTTTTTTTTCTTGTATGATGAGGAAGAAAATGATAATTACAGAGGAAAACAATAACACCATACTGTTATATTCTCTCTCTCTCTCTCTCTCTCTCTCTCTCTCTCTCTCTCTCTCTTGTTTTAAAGTACTTTTAAATTTTTATTCTGATTTTATGTATATAGATGTTTGGCTCGAATGTATGTTTATGCACCAAGAGGATTTATGTCTGCAGAGTTCAGAAGAGAATATTGAATCCTATGGAAGTAGAGGTAAGGACAGTTGTGAATCACCATTTTAGTTCAGAGTACTGAACCTGGGTTCTCTTTTAGAGAAACAATTGCTCTTAAAAGGGTAAGCCACCTTTTCAGCCCCTATATATAGCATCTTGACATGATGGCATTATTATTACCTTATGGGCAGACATTAAAATCTATGCATTAAGGAATTCTTAATGGGCCTTCATAGAGAACAACCATACCAGTTACCCATGAAGGCCCTTCATGAGTGGCTTTGTCTCCTGAGATTTTTGTTAGAGTCTATAGTTACAACGAACAAGCCCATATTACAGTGATTTGCATAACAAACACTTTTTATTTCATCTATATTACATTTTTTTTCTACTGGTCAACTTCATATTTTCTACCAATTCCTTCATTCTTGGATTGGTACAGAAGAGGCTGTCTCCATCCAGGGATACAGGCATACTACAGAAGAAATCACAGAATGGTTATATCTTTCATACTTTAAATTGAGAGTTATATGCTATTCTATTGCTTATATTCCATAGGCAAAATAGATCAAATAGAGAAACTTAGAATCAACTATAATAAAAATAAAATGACTCATAGAAATGATACTGTCACACTGAAAGGCCATACTGGAATGTAGTGAATTTTCAAATGTCTATTGTATGTTTTCTTGACTACAAGTCATCACATGAGTTTGTCTCAATAACCTGCCTATCATGATCTGATTTGGTGTATCAAGGAATGAAGTTTCTGATGCTCTACAAACCTGTTATCAGGGTACAGAGTCTCAGTGTTACTCTTCTGGAGGAGAGCTTCACTTTCTCTGATGAATTCTCTCTAACGCTCCTTCATCTAAGAAAAAAAAAAAAAAAGCAACACTGCTTCTTTTGGTACAAAGCAAAGATGGCGAAACGCTAAGCAGGAAATACATAAATACATGACACACTTAAGCTTCTTCTCCATCAGACTCTCATCTCTTGTTTATATAGCCAGGATGTCAGTTTGAAGGTGATGGTCAAAGAGCCAGCCTGATCTCTTTTATATAAGCCTGAGCATTGGTACTGGCCCCTCCCAGAGGAGATTATAGCCTACTATGACCAACTCTCTGTACTCACACAGAACAACAGACATACTAATATCTATTTAATATAAGTACAGACACTTAATCCATCTATGAAGGACTCCACTTTTTCAAATGGAAAGAGCCTGCTACACTAACTGAACACTGTTAGAACCACTAGGACACATAGGGAGGTAGTTTGAACAGGAATAGGGAGAGGTACTTTGACATATGACCTATTTGAGTTCCAAGACATTAAGGGCAGACTTGGTACTTCTTTTTTAAATGCATAATCACGTTTGTTTTGAGCACTAGACGTTTGCATTTTAGAATGGTGTTGGTGATTAAATGAACCACGCCTCCTGCCATACTGATCAAACATGTAGGTCCCCATTAGGACAATTTAAAAGCACTTCCAATTTTGTAAAACCGTGGAACTTACACTTTAGAATTTTCCATCCCTAACTACTTCTTGCACGTCAGAGGAAATCTATCCCATTTAAAATAAAGAAAAGATTTTAAATTAAGTCACAAAAGGTCCAGAGAACTCTAAATTCAGTCCAGTTCTTCTTTGAAACCACAACTGATGAAAAAAAAAAAGTTCTTTGTTAATTTCAGTTTGTGTTACATTCTTAATTTCATTTAAATGTAGGTATTTTGTAATTTCCGTTTCCTTTCATGTGAAAAAAAAAAAAGCTGTATTGGGGATTATAGACATAAAGCTTCACAAATTACATGTATCCGGTATAAACTGGTTTGTACACAACACTCCCTTTATAAACAAACAGCATAAAGTGTACCTGATGTGATGTGGACACTCAATCATTTGACATCAAGCTCTGTATTTTACCATATAATATAAAGCTTTCACGATTTCTTTTTTTTTTTTTCATGAAAACTATTTAAAAGAAAGAGAAAAATTACTTTCCACTGGAACTCTATGTAAAATATTTTATTTTTAAAGCAAATTTGTAATTATTTCAGGTTTGATAGATGAATATTTTCGAATTTTGAGACAAAATATTGCTCTATACTGGATTTGAAATCATTAAACATTTACTGATTTTCACATACTCTATGTCACCTACTATACCATGTGAAATCCCTTTTTTAAAATATTGGAAGACTTTATTAAGAATATGTACAATTTGACCACAGAGTTGCTTAACTCATTTTTCAAGTAGACACCATACTCTTGAGAGGACATTTTCAGTGTGAAGTAAAGATTTATTTATATACTAGGTACTTCAATGCATAAAGAATAAAACAGGAAGGGTTTGGATGCTGAAATAAGCATTGTCTCTGTATTTTGACTTTATCTAATGTATGATTCTAATCATTGAGAGACTGATAATTTTGATATCAGTGGTAAGGAGGGATCAAATGCTCATAGAAGCAAAAAAATGGCAAGACCGAAGCCTTCTGCAGCCTAAGAACTATTTGTGTAGCTTTCTGAAAGAGACAGGGATGATGGCTCTCAAGGCAGTTACTTTGATCACATGTTATCTTGGTGACCACAAGGTAACAGATGCTTCAAGAGAAACTGGAAGAACAGAATTACAGATTTTTATTCCTTGCTACACTAAAGAAGAAAAACAATCTCTTAAATAACATAGAAAAGCAACCTAGGCAAGTGTGGAACTGTAAAAGGTATTGAGGTGGCACAGGGGAATCAAAGAATAGAAAATATTCACAAAGAAAGAAGATGTGTCCTTTCTCTAACTCCTCCAGTGGGTACCTTGTGCTCAGTTTAATGGTTGGCTGCCAGCATCTGCTTCTCCAGCCACATATGTAGCAGAGGATCGCCTTGTCGGGCATCAATGGGAGGAAAGACCCTTGATCCTGCAAAGGCTCAATGCCCAAGTGTAGGGGAATTTGAAGGCAGAGAGGTGGGGGAACACCCTCATAGAAGCAGGGAGAAAGGGAAGGGATAGGGAGATGGGGCAGACCAGGAAATGAGATAACATTTGTAATGTAAATTTAAAAAATCTAATTTTTAAAAAGGAAAAAAAAAAGAAAGAAGATGAAAAAGACAAAATCTGGCCTACTGGAAGAGTCCTTTGGGGGTTAGAGGAAAGAGTATACTTCACAGAAAACATATGAGGTGTTTTCAGCCCAGCCAGGCCTGACAAGGTAGGCCTTTAACTTCAGGTAACAAGAAGCTGATGTTGGAAGATCAGACGTTGAAGACTTGTTGGGACTATACAGCAATTCTAGGCCAGTTTGGACTAATGAGTGAACTGCTGTCTCAAAACTATGTTTAATAGAAAATAAGTAGACTGGGGATATAGCCCATGACAGAGTGCCTGCCTGATAGGTACTTGAGTTTCTTTTCCAGGACAGTCTTTCAGAGTTAGGAAATGTTAAACATGAGCTACTTTACCTAGAAAGAAGAAATGCAGTTATGTATAGAATTTGACTGGACAATGAATATTTACTCTCTCTTCTCCAGATGAGCTACTTGATATGGATGGAGCATCAGTGGGGACCTGCCAGATCACTGGCTTGGAGCTCTACCTGGAACTAAGTAGCCAGTCAACAAAGGTAATTTGAGGTGGAAAACGAAACAATAATTCCTCTGGCTTATTATCACTTCTACGGAATGAACACAAAGGATATAAGCATAAGAAGTCTGGTAAACAACTCTGAGAGGTTACAAGTCCTAAAATAGGAAATTTAAAGATTTGTTATAATGTACTTTTGTCCGTGTTCCTGTTTTCGAGCTGGAGATTTTGTAGATTGAGGAATAGAAGAGGAATGGTTTGCTGAATAAATAAAAGTCCAGGACAGAATCTGGTTGCTTTTCCAGGATGTTTCTACAAGATTGATGAACACCTGGAGTATATAGCACAGAATGGTCTGGAAGCCTGCCAGACTTGTACTATAAAGTCACAATCTAAGGGAGAGAAAGAACATTGTCAGATAAAACTATAAAACAGGATGTAATGAAAGACATCAGCCATTACAATCAAACATGTTATGCAAGCAGGACAGGGAAAAAGAGAATTTATAGTAAAAAAAAAAAAAAAAAAAAAAAAAAAAAAAAAGGAGTAAAGGAGGATCCAGAATTGTGTAATCGGAGCCTCGATCATCGGCAACATTTGGAGTACGATTCAAGATAGTAAAACACGAAGATTTGTAGCTAGAAACACATGATCATAACAATGAAAACTTGTACTTTGTTCAAGCAGAAACTTGAAAGAAAGAGTAAATAGATTCTACATGCCGTGAAGATAGAAGTTTATGTGGAAACGCATCAATTCTACTTTTGATAGCATGAAAGAAAATAGCCCGGTGGAGATAAAAAGAAGTGAGAGAACAGAGTGAAACAGCAGAAGAGAGAATGTTCCGTAGCTTGCTTACTGAGAGAAGGTCTTGTTCCTGCTCTTAGAACTAACATTAAGCTTGGATCATGGAATTATGGCTGGAGATAGCCCTAAATAGGCAGCCAGAGCAGAGTCATATCTGGGACGCTGTTTACCTAGGGAGTTAAAGGCCTTGGAACTGGAGAAGGAACCTAGATCTTAGTTGAAAGCCAAAGTGCTGAATGGTAGATTTAAAGATCAAGATGAGGCAGAAAACAGGAGCTGTCAGAAGCTGGAAGGATTAAGAGCAGGCCCTGGGTGTTGTGGAAAGGTTTCTGACAAGCGATTCTTGATGAAAGCAGTGGGCAGAGAGCAACGGGGTGTTTGGATTACCCTTGGAAGTGATGTTTAGTGCACAAGAGGTGACCGTGGGTGGGAATATTGACAGGTGGCACTGTCTGCAGTTTAAAGGACACACAGATCCCAACCATGCAAAGGAAAACAAATACAATGGTGTTGGATTTTTTTTTTTTTCTTCCCTGTAGTCTGTTAAAGGTCTCTCATCTGTTACAGGGCCAGTTTAATAAAATCGGAGAAAGCAGAGATCTTAGAATCAAACAGTTTAGCACGAAGCCTGATTTTACGGGATTCTGTGACATGACTCTGAACAAGAGATTGAGCTCTCTGTGTTGGTTTCTAACTTTTATCTGTGAAATGGGAATTATAATAGCAGTGCTGATGTCACTTTGAGCTGAGTGAGATTAAATTATAACAACATATTGTCACACTTGAGCCTTGGGCGTTATGGTGTCTGTAAATGTTAGTTTACTCTTAGTCCAGACACATGGCCAAAAATATTTGTAAGGTTTTAATCTGCCTGTCAGTAAGTTCTTGTCTACCATCAAAACGGGTGTGGAAGGAGACCCTATTGGAGGTCAAAATGGCTTTTAAAGAGAGCGATCATATTCTCTCGCTGGAAAATGGTGGTTCGCTAACTCAACGTGCTCTTAATGGACCTGCAGTTTCTCTTACTCGCCCCTTCTCTAGACAGATCTAGCTTAGTAAATGAATAAAAAGTGAAGGAATTGGAGCGTATAAGAGCCTGAACATAAAGGCTAACTCACAAAAAACACCCCAGGTTTTCATAAAAAGAAAGGTAGTTCCTCTCCGCTCCATTTTTAAAAGTTCTATACATGTGTATTATTCATCTGGATTTCAAATCTAGATGCCTATCTTGTATTTTTATCTAGAAACTCTAAAACTTAGTAAAGGAAAAAAAAACTTGATTAAAATTTATGTGAAATATATCGGAATTTATCAATATTTAATATTAATTCAGAAGAAATACATTTTTCTTCCAAGCTTACATTGATAGATATAGAGAAATCGCAGTATGTGCTTTAAAAAACATAATTTAGGAATTATCTACCTGAAGGGACAAAGAGAAAAGACAGGTTGGGTTTTAAACATTGTGCTAGACACAGGTATTATGAGTTACCCCTGCATGTGTGTACGTGGGTGTATTTTGGGATAAATCTTCAAACAGCTTTTAAGTGTTTTCTATAATTTGTCCTTCTCTAGTTGGAGGTCACAGGGTGTGTGCTTTTTTCAACTAGTGGGAAGCATAACCTTATACTTTGAATTTCACAGCAGAGTCTGAAAATAACTTATATTTAAAGTCAAATATTATCTAGTCAGAACATCAGAGTGCTTTCACTCACTGTCACTGAAGACCAGCTAAATTTTTCATACTAAACAATCCTTTTAGGTAGATGTCACTCCTATTCTGAGACACAATCTAGAAATTAGCAAGAAAAATATTAATATTTATGAAATTTTAAATGTCTCTAATGAAACCATCGGCTCTGGGGATATATTTAAAATGTCCGTCTTAGTATATAGTATTTGTTCAAGTATTTATAAGATCAATTTTAGTCCAAATGAAGCACAGGCCAGAGTTTCAGAATCTTATCTGTCTTCAGAATCTTTTATGTCGTTCATATTTTACTTCTTATTAGTTAGTATAGTTTCCCAATCTTTTCTACCATCTCAGTAAAAATTAAACTAGTGACTTAATGCAACCCTGGTGCCTGGACTTCTTAATCTATGAAATGTCAATAATACTGTGCCTAAGACATGGTGCTCTCATGAAGATTGACTTTATATAGGTAAGTTCCTTGAAGAAAGAGATGTTGCAAATAGCCAAGATTCAACTCACAGACCACATGAAGCTCATGAAGAAGGAAGACCAAGTGTGGATGCCCTGGTCCTACTTAGAAGGAGTAACAAAATACTCAAGGGAGTAAATATGAAGACAAAGTGTGGGACAGAAACTGAAGGAGGGACCATCTGGAGACCTGGATATCCATCCCACATGCAGTCACCTAAGCTAGACACTGATGTGGATATCAGGATATCAGGATATCAGGATATCAGGATATCAGGAAGAGCATGCTGATAGGAGCCTGATATAGCTGCCTCCTTAGAGGTCTACCAGATTCTGACATATTCAGATGCAGATGCTCACAGCTAACCATTGATCAGATCAAGGGGTTCCCAATGGAGGAGTTAGAGAGAAGACTGAAGGAGTTGAAAGGGTTTGTGACCCCATGAGGAGAGCAACAATACCAACCAACCAGAGCTCCCCAGGGTCTAAACCACCAGCCTGGGAGCACATAGGGAAGGACCCATGACTCCATATGTACATGTAGGCCTTGTTGGGCATAGATGGGAGAGGAGATCCTTGGTCCCATGAAGGCTGAACAGCAAGTAGGGGAGGGGGGAATTCAAGGGTGGGGAGGTGGGAGTTGGGGAGTAGGTGGGGATACATCCTCATAGAAGCAGAAGGAGGGATGGGATGGGGGTTCCTGGGTGGTGGGGGGAATGGGGAAAGGGGATAAAATCTGAAATGTAAATATAATATCCAATAAAAATAAATAAATAAATAAAAGTAATTGAATTAAAATATGAAAAAGAGAGAGGAAGAGAGAGAGAGAGAGAGAGAGAGAGAGAGAGAGAGAGAGAGAGAGAGAGAGAGGTTGTTCATCACCTGGTCATTACCAAAGCATCATGGTTGGCATTTTTATAGCCAAAGTTTCATGCTGCCATATTTCTATCTTCCTGGTCACTGCTTCAGTCAAAGCCCTTGGGCTGGATGGAGTGCTTTTGACTGTTTTAAAGAAAACGCCACCCTCCCTAGGAGAGCCCAGTCTCTAATATCTGTGTTTCTTTAGTTTCCTTTTCCTCTGACTTTGTAGGAGCTCTCAGCGAGGACAGCCTAAGTCTCTTGGCAATCTGTTCTTGGTGCTTTTCTTTGGCTTCCTTCATTCTCTTGGCCAAAAGTTTAGCGTATTCTTGCAGCTTCCTTCTTGTTTTTCTTTGTGTGTTTTTTTCTTCAGAGCAATAGGTCAGCGTTTGTGTTACAGGACACATGGAATAACAAGACGCTGAATCTTGGGTGCTTTGGTCCCGGGCTTCTAACCTTTTTTGTTTAAGGGCTTCCTGACAACATATTGGCAGACATCATTTTCTTTGGAGAGATTAAACAGCTTTTGGATTCTACTAGCTCTTTTAGGTCCCAACCAACGAGGCACAGTGGTATCTGTCAGTCCAGGAATATCCTTCTCTCCTTTCTTCACAATAACCAAGTTGAGAATACTCAGATTGGCATCCACAATGCAGCCCCGAACAGACTTGGGCTTCCTCTCTCCAGCTCTCCCTGGTCTATAACAAGAATGCACCTTACTGAACAGTAGATGCACTCTGCCACGGGTCAAAACGGCTTGCTTCATGGGAAAACCTTGTTTGTCATTCCCTCCGCTGATCCGGACCACATAACCCTTCCACTCTTCACCAAGAGCATCAGCAGCTACTTCTGTGGCCATGTGCTTCTCATAGAACGTACGCAGCTTGTGTTCGTCATCTACTTCATTGAGTTTCTGACAGCCAATGGCAGGGAAGGAGACAGTCAGCTTGACACCGCCGACTGCTAGGAGGCGTAACGAAAAAGAGCTCTACCTCCTTTTAGTGATCCATACCCTACGTAATTTGATCTGTACCTCTCAACCGTGGCTCTGCAGCATCTTAGAAATGTGGTTGCCCTACCACACTCTATGAAAAAAAGAATATTCTATGGCTGGAAACTTGAAACTACATTTTGAATAAGCTTTGTAAGGTATTCTGATGGTCACGTGTGAGCTTCTCCCCCTTTCATTACAATGAAAAACAATTCACTGATCTATTAATATACCTTGTGCTTTACTATCACTTCAAAATACTTAAATGAATCTACACACACAATGAAGAAAATCGTTGCAATTCAGAAGTGAGCACATGTCAGTCTTATATGTTTATATTCTGGCACATCACTTTGTACCTGGAAATAACTGCTTGGAAAGTCTTGTTCTCTGATGAATAACACTGGTGCAGTGCTGAGAGTCTGCCTGTGCAGCACTCTGTCCTCTGCATTAGAGTTCTTTGCTCATTAAATACTAGGTATTTGCTTGTTTATTTTCATATGAATTCTGCTTGGTGAAAAGGGACAACTATGCAAATGAGTTTAACTATTAGTAATAACTTGTAATGTGATGAAAAGTTGTATTCATTTGGATCGTAATGATCAGTGTTTATTCATATACTTTATAAAAATAACTTGCAGCTTAAGTAAATTAGAATATATAACTGTACTACAGACATGGTTCCTTAATCCCAAACAGATTGTATACATTTTAAATAATGCTAGACAGAAGACACTCCTTTTTTGAGCTTTCAATTATACATTTTAATATTAATAAAGATCAGAAAATTTGGTAACCAATACATCATGATTAAACAGATAAAGTCTGATTTAGTTTTTGAGCCAAATTGTCATCCTTTCTTATAGATGTTGTGTCCCCAACCCTAATAACTGACTTCACCTCTGAGTCATATTTTATACATATTCCTAGTATCTATTCAAACATAAGTAAATAATTAAATTATGCATGAACCTATTTGTCAGTTTATGAATTATGTATTTTTGTTTGTTTTGAACTGTATATAATAGCAGTTGGAGGCCAAGAGAATGGTGAAGTTCCAGAACCTGATGATAGCATTTGAGAGGTACTTAACCATGAAAGAAAGGCATTGACTAGAAAACAAACCAGCGTGCATTGAAGAGCCAACACAAAGTGTCTCAGAATTTCAATGACTCATTCTATATGGATTACGGAACAAGAGCAGAAAACAAACCCTTGAAGAATTCCCATGTGCTTTCTGTTTGGAATGAAACACAGAAGATAGGACTTTTGCCAACGTTAGATCTAAGAACAAACCTGATACCAAGAATTGCAGCCACAACATTTACTTGGTACCATTAGCAACCTAAAGCAAAGTTCTGACTGCTGTTGATTGAGCTCAGATGCCTAGCTCATCAAATTCCAGGACAATGAAAATCGTTCCAAATGAAGACTGTTCTATTTGGCCCATCTCCCTGCACTAAATGGGCCATATGCAGCAGATATCATAGATATTAACACAGTATCACATGGATTATTTGAAGTTAGCATCAAAATGTTTCTAAAAGTTGATAAACATTTCTAGTACCATCACAACCAAGGATGGGCCTCTAAGAATAACCACCACTCTCACCAAAATAAAGTGTTGCTACAGAGATAGAAGGTGGTACCAAGTTACAAGCTTGTATCCATGTTACAAACATTGTTACAAACATGTATCAATCTGTCTCACAGCTACTTTGGATACATAAATCTGCAAACAATGTTTAGTGTATCCAGAGACTAGTGCCATGGCTCAGGGGCTAAGAGGGCATGCTGCTCTTGCAGAGGACCCAAGTTCTTTCCCAGCACTTAAGTCAGATGACTGACTCACAACTGCCTGTAACTCCAGCTGCAGGGAATCCGGGGCTCTTTGAGAATTAAAAGCCATTCCATTGAATTTACTGCTAAATGGGAATAAACACTCAAATGAAGCAACCTTGAGATTTTTCACTATCCAAGATTTTCCATTTTTTGCATTATGCCATTTTATCAATGTTCCTGAGTCCCATTAAATTCTAAGCAGAAAGGCTTATAATTATATATGCCTAAAAAGTGTATTTTTTGCTTAGACAATAGAATTAACAAAAGTAATTTTATTTAAACCCAACTCTGTTAGACTTAATTTACATAGTGGATTGGGGATAAACTAGTAACAGACACAGTCTTGTTTTGGAGCAGTCTTTACTTCCTACTTCATCATAAAACCATGACCTTTGTTGTACTTATTTAATTTGGGGAGTGAAGGAGTATACGTGATCAAAATGCATTCATTGTATACATGTATTAAATTCTCAAAGGATAATAAACAAAACAAAGTAGAACACCATTGAAAAGTTTTTGCCTTGAATAAGCATAACTTACATCTGATCCCTTATATTTTAATTAAGTTCAGTTGATATACTTACTTGTAAGATAATGCTATTCCAAAGCATATATTTCCCTTACAAGGGAGATGATAGTTGGATGGAAATTGATGGCTAATGAGATAGAAGGAGATGAAGTCTAATGAGATAGAGTCACTCAGTATGGATCCACAACTTTTTTTTTTTTTTTTTTTTTTTTTTTTTTTTTTTTGCTTGAATCAACTTAAGCTTAGTAAGTAAACAATCTGAGCCAATTGCCCAGTGCAGCAAAAACACCCATGTAGCGCTTCATTTTTCAAATCCATAGCTGGTAGTACTTCTTTTGAAGTTGTTGAACTAAAATTGGAGATGAATTTTGCATCTTTTATACTTCCACTTTCTCAACAAAAGGTGATTCGTAAAGTTAAAAGGTTTTTTTTTTTATTTTAATCTTGAGCAGTAAAATATAAATGACATCATTGCTCTAATCAAATAATTACCTAAGTTCTCAAGGCATTGTTACTAGAGTGTTTAAATAAAATGTTATAATTGTAAAGCCAAAACTATTCTTTCTCCTTAAATTTAAAAAATGGCCAGCATAGATATATTTAAAGCAGAAACAGGGTTGCAGAACTTTATGGTACATCAAATAAAAAACTAAGACATTATTAACTAATACAGCACATTAGTATTGGCAAGAATATTCTTTCAGCATATACATCTGAACACAGTTAAGCCATCATTAAAAAAAAAAAAAACAATGAAATGTTTCATATATTTCTGAAGTCCTTACAATGAGTGTTTTCCTAAATACTTTCCAAACTGGAGTCTATTATGCCTGAGATGCCAAATGTAATCTCCAGCTTTCATGTCTTTACCCTTATCCCCTCCACCTAGGGTCACAATGTATATTTTGATGGTAGTATTTTATAGTCTAGAACTCAGAGACCATTATCTCAAGAACTATCAGAGACCAATAGAAAGATGCTAATTTGTAAAATGTCACCTGAGCAGGAACAGAAAAGAAGGAGACCTGTGGTGAACTCACAAGTAGATACCTACCCTAAAGCAGTCTAGTCAATTTTACTGAAAACAAAGCTGTAGCTGAACCAGCATGACTGGATCAGACAAGCCAGTTTCATTTGGTTCAGGGGTTGCCATATTGGAACTTTTAGTCTTTACTGTGTTTTCTGGTCACTAGTTATAATGTATATTGACTACATAAATATTCAAATAAAGAGCAAATTCTAACTCAGACTCCTCCCCAAAAAAGTTGGGTAAAATTGTCTTGGGTGGTTCTCATGGAATGGATATCTTTGAAGCAGTTCTTTGGGTAATATTGCTGCCAAAGTTGAAAAGCTCTGATATAATGAAATACATTTGAGTATGTCACATGTAAATGATTTGTTCGCCCTTTTAAAAGCTAATCAGTAATGGTCAGGAACAGGCTACTAATCTGAAAACTTATATCAAAGGCAGTTCACTCAGCTATTATTGAAGAGTTTATACTAGTTTAGATCACACGTTCACATGTTTACGAAGGGTACAGATACAAGTTCAGATTAGAACATAACATTTATAACTACATGTATTAGAGGGTTTTCTAAATAACAGAATTCGCCCCCCACCCCGTGTGTGTGTGTGTGTGTGTGTGTGTGTGTGTGTGTGTGTGCATGTATGTGTAAGTCTATTCAGAGAGGGGAGATTTGTGACTGTGAGAACTGGCATGCTCAAATGCTTCAAGGTAGACCAGTAGGCTGAAGACCTAAGAAAAGAATGACATTTTAGTTTGAGTCTAATGTCTGTCTGGAGGTAAAAGAGAATTTTTGAAATAGGCTGAAACTAATAATAATAACAGGGCCCTTTCCCTAACCTAAATAGTTAAAAGTGCCTGCCAGCAGGTTTGGGCCCATTTAATTAGTTACAGAGGAGGTGGAGTTACAAGACAAAGGCCTGTTAAGAACATCCCAGGAACTGACCGGCCAAGGGAGGAACTACACCCTGCCCCCATGGTACGGCCTGCTAATGTTCAAAAAAGTAAAACAACCAATCCTGTGTGCCCGTGCGAAAGTTCACTTTTTCCCTACCCCGCCCATATATAAGCGCTAGACCCCTGAGGCACGGGGTCAGTCCCTCTATCCCCTATGTGAGATATGGGGATGTGGGCTGGCCCAGAGCTCTGATTTAATAAACCACCTCATGTGCTTTACAGCAAGACGGTCTCTCGTGTGTCCTTTGGGTGCGTGCTATCCTGTGACTCGAGTGGACCCCCTTTCTGGGGAGTCCTGGACCTTTCAGAGGCAGAATTCTTCCCAAGAGATTTTCTTCTTCCCATAGATTCTTCAGCAGATTGGATGATTCTCATTTACATTATTAAAAGTTTATTGATTTAAATTTTAATCTTACCTTTAAAAGTACAAGAAATACGGGGAGAGGGAAAAACACGATCAAAATATATTGCATGAAAAATTTAATCCTGAAAGAGGATCGTGACTATAGGAAAGAAGCCAGTGTTCCTAAAGTGTGCTCCTTAGAACACTTCTTAGTAATGACATTTGGGGGAGTCAGTAAGAGGCAGTTCTCCAATGCTCTGATCTGCAGGAAAGCTGGATTATCTGGCTTCCCTGGCTGGCTCTGAGGGCTGTCTCACAAGGTGGAAGTATTTCTTGTTTGCATCTTTTATGCACAATGCCAGAGTTTGAATACCAAGGTGTGTCCCAGAGAGAGATATAAAGGGTCAGTTTGCAGAAATGTGTCCAAATGTGCTGTCAAACCAAAGAAGCCTGAGATCCGTAGTACTGATCACACTTCTATGGGCTGGGAAGCCCCAAACTGCGTCATCAGTAAAGTCCCTGCTAAACATTGACTTGGCTTCATGCATGGACCCTCCTGGCTTCATACTTGCAAGTAGAAAAGACCAAAGGAGTATTCCTGAGCTTTATGAGGATTCTAATCTCACTCATGAAGGGGGCGTCATCATGGCTTAAGTGCTCACTCAAATTCCATTGAAATACTATTCTAATGGGTTTTAGAAACCAACATACAAATTCTGAAAGGATCCTAACTTCACTAATCTGAACTCTCATCTGTTAAAGGAAAATCTTTTAATGAGATCAAATAGTCTTGTGTAGGAAACTGATGCTGTAGAAAAACTATCATGGGGTTCCAGAGAGATGGCTCAGTGGTTTGGAGCACTTGTTGCTCTTGCAGAGGACCGGGATTAGCATCCCAGAAATCACATGGTGGCTCAGAATGGTCTGTGACTCCAATCCCAGGGGACACACCTTTGGGACTCCTCAGGCATCAGGCACACATGTGAGGCACATGCATATCTGCAAACAAAAAACTCATATACTTTAAAAATAGAAATATATATTATATTTAAAAGTAATATGAGAAAATACTTGTCAATTGCAACAAAAACTAGAAATCAGAGAGTTTGCTTCTTAATTGTAACCAAGCTCATCATCATATTAGAGCTGTAGTGAAAGAGAAATATGACAACAAAAAATTATCTGGAATGGCCATTGAGTGTCCTTACCATATAAAGATGAAAAGAATACAAACTCACCGATGCATTTTGGGAAACGGTGGCATGAGGTAGATTAAAATAATAATTAAAAGAAACTTTTGACACATATAGTAATAAAGCAGATTTTTATAAAATATTGTATACCAAAATTACTAAATAAATGATACTTTATTTGTAAAATTGTTGTAAAATGGCATTAATGAAAATATTTCATAAATTCTATTGATAATTTAAAAATAAAAAGCTTTTAAAATCTGATGCAAAACATGGAAGATTTTCAAGAGGTAGTTAATAGTCATGACCTATAAAGTGAAACTACATTTACTAAGACCTGTAACTAAATAGGAGTTAAGTAGAATTTAATGAGATCAATTAATACTTCTAGAACATAACAACAGATATACATGTAAGATCTGAACACAGGAAATATTTAGGCCAGAACTTAAAAGAAAATAATTTTCTTTAGGTGAGTATTTAAAAGCAATGTTCATTTCTTTCCATAATTGAAATAGTGTAATAAAAGAAAAGAAGAAAAGAAAATTATCCCTGCCATTAATAAATTTCTTTCCTACAGTTTCAAATAAACAATTTAAAATTAGTAATCTTTATGTTTACTATATCTACCATATTTATGTAAACATTTGTACATAATTAATATACTAAAATATGCACCTATGCCCCCTTTTTTAGTGTTATATTTCTTTCCACTCCTAGTAAATTTTATTAACCAGTGAGAGAGTTCCATCTATAGCACAAATTGTCCTCAAATTTATGGCTGTCCTCCTACCTCAGCCTTCCAAGTGCTGGGAAGACAGGTATAAGCCATCATATCTGGCTGTCCGTGTTCCTAAAAAGTTGAGTTTCTGAGGTAAATGTGTATATTTTAAATTTAAGAAGGTAAAAATAAATGTAGCTGATGCTCCAGTTTTTTTTTATTGGATATTTTATTTACATTTCAGATGCCATCCCCTTTCCCCATTTCCCCTCCCTAGAAAACCCCTATCCCATACTCCCTTCTCCTTTTTGCTTTTATACAATTTTTTAAAAATGTTAATCAAAGGCTTTATAAGTTTGGTAATGCTCAATCAAAAGTGTAACCCAATACCCAACCTAGATATATCAACTATCTTTGACTGGTAGAGAAACGTGAACATCTGCCTCCATGTCCCCCTCCCCCCCCCTGCCTTTCTCTCTCTTTCTCTCTCTCATCACCTAGCTTCTCCTCTCCTTCTTCCCCTCCTCTCCTTACTACTTCTCTTCCTCTCAGTACTCCTCCCATCTTAGCTCCTCCTACATATCACCCTTCCTGTTAAAAAAACCTTTTCTCTCAAAATACAATTAGGATGCTCCAGTTTTCTGTTTCAATGCAAAACCAGGAGCAACCAGAATCAAATTTAAAAGCTTTTATAGATAAAAATCACCATACATTTTCTAGGATCTATAATCACATGCCAGGTCCTCTTATCCATTATAATGATCTATAATATACATATAATTGTATATATAATATATATGTATATATGTGTATATATATACACACACATATAAAATTGTGTATTATATAGACACACACAATTAGATCAGGAGATCCTTTCTCTCTTTTTTTCTCTCTCTCTTTCTCCTCTCTCTCCATCCTTCCCTTCCTCCCTACCTCTCTAATTTGCTTAGTAACATTTCAATGTCAGTTTCTATTCTTTCTCAGTATCTTAAATTAATTAATTTTTTATGGTTTTCCCAAGCAAGGCCCAGTGTTGCTCACCCTTGACTCCTGCACACACACGGCTCATCAGCACACCACACTCTTTATACTTTTGTGTGTATCCGTGATATGGCACTTCCCAACATCTTTAGGGTTGCCACTTCACTTTTTTTTCTTGAATGTGACTCTAGATGTCAAAATGATCTCTCTGCTTTTACACTCAGTTTCCTTCCATGCTAGCTTGGTACAATAGCCAGAATCATTTCTGTTTACCTTAAAGTAGATTCTTTTATTCTTCTGGTTAAAAAAAAAAAAAAAATCCCATTAGGTTTGCTGACAGGAGATATCAGGTGTAATCCACATTATGTCTGGTGATACCAAATAGCTTTACATGTGTTTGCTATCCTATACTATATCTTTGAACATTTTTTATAACAGTTTAATGATTTAAATCTTGTTGTCTTTTGCTTATTAAGATGTGGAGCTCCTTCACATACCTAGGTAACAGTTATTTCAGATGCACAGTTTATATGCCTTTACTCCATGGCTCTGCTCAGCCTCTTTGTGTCTTTAACTACTGTCCCGATAATCCTAAAGTCTTAATTTTGAAAAACTACAAATGGTCTCTTTCTCAGTTATTATTTATGAGACCTAGAAACGATTCCTTTTCTGAGCATCATGAAGTCCTCTTGTGTTTTTCACAAAACAGTTAATGATTTGGGCTTCAGCATTTAAGTCTACGGCTCATCCCAAGCTACTTTGTGTGAAGAATGACAAGTAAGGGTAAAGTTTTACATAGTTGAAATATGGTCCTTTGTAGACTAACTTCTTGCAGAACTTGTAAAGAATTATCAGAATACCTTTTAAACAACTCACCATTGAGGACACTGGCCTTACAGTTTTCTTTGGGGACAAGGTTCGTTAATTGGAAATACAATTTCTTTAATACAGAGACTTTCAAACATTGTAATTTGTGGGAGAGGGGGATAGCATTTTCTTTCTTTCCTTCTTCTTCTTTTTTTTGTTTAATTTATTTTCTTTTTTTTATTGGACATTTATTTATTTACATTTCAAATGTTATCTCCTTTCCTGGTTTACCCTTCGTATTTTGATAAATTCATTCCTTTTGCCTAAGTTGTCAAACTTGTTTAATGTGACTGTTTATGTTACCCTGTTACTAGTTTTTAATGTTCAAAATTCCCTTTGTTCATTCATAAATTTCATCTTTAGAAAGCTCATTATGCTGCACCAGAGAGCTACATCTGTAATAATCAGTCACCCTGGATTGCTGTATTATCATCTAATCCCAACAATTACTTAATGGCTACCTTTTCATATTCTGTGGATGTTTACATATGAATAATGACATATAGTGAGCATTCAGCTCCTCTGTAAACTCGGATTTGTGAGATAGGGTTTCTCTATGGAGTCTGGGCCATCCTGGAACTTGCTCTGTAGCTATGGTTGGTCTCGGACTCAGAGAATCTCTGCGTATTCATGATGTCTTTCCCAGGCTCAACATAGCTTAATAGCTCATGTCTTTAAAACTGAGTAGTATTCTCTCATTCTACACAACAGTTTATTTATCCACTCACCTACTGAAGGATAGCTCAGTTGCTTCCAAGTTTCGGGCAATTATGAATAAAGTTGCTATAAATATTTATGTGGAACCTTTTGTGGGAGCTTGACTTTGCTGTTGATTTGGGAAAATTCCAAGGAGTGATTGCTGGATTATATGCTAGGAGCATGTTTACTTTTGTAAAAAACAAAAAACAAACAAAAACAAAAAAAAAACCAAAGCAAAACAAAAAACCACGAAACTCTTCCAAAGTGATTGTTTCATTATCTATTCCTACCGTTGAGCAAAGGACTATCTTTTCTTCCCACAATGTATTGTTCCTCATGAACATATAGTTGAAAATAAAAATAAAGTGAGTCTATTTCTGAATTCTCTATTCTATTATATTGATGCACTTGTCAGTCCTTCTCTCATACAATACTGTTTTAATTATAACATTATTGGGGACTCGATTTTTTTTGTTGTTGTTGTTTTTGATTGGCTTTTTTTTCCTGTATAAAAACGTTAGAATCAAGATGAGAATATCCAAACAACTATTCTATTGGAGGGCATTCTGATTGGACTGCTTTGAAAAATACAGAATAAGTTGACAAACTTAGAGTCCTTGACTTTTGCATACCTTCCACCTCGAGTTTTGCTTTGCTGTTTTGTATTAGAACCTGTAACTATAGTGGGTAAATCTTCACTTACCTTTCACCAGGAAAAGCTTAGATGCATTTGGTTACATTCATGCCTGCATCTCTCACTTTTGTGGGTGATGATGAAAGTCGGAATGTCTCTTAAAACTTCAAGTTCTTGTCTATTGTTCCTAGGAAAGGATTTCATTGACTGTAGGCTACCATTATATTCTACAGCATTGGTTGCAACCGTTTATTAGAGAAGCTGTCAGTCCCTTAGTATCTACATAGATGATCATGACATGTGCAAAGACAGTTTTTCTATTTCAATTTGTGTGTGTGTGTGTGTGTGTGTGTGTGTGTGTGTACATGTGTATTTGTGTGTGTGTATATGTTTGAAACTTTATTTTACTTTTGTCTGAGTTATGACTTCTAGTACAGAGTTTGAAGAAACACTGGTGAGAGAGAAGCCAACTTCTTTCTGGTCCTGATGGAAAAACTTCAGGGTTTTGCAGAGTACATTATATCGCCTGTAGCTGTTTTGTGCAAGACTGGTCTTCCCTATCCCTAGTTTTCTTAGAGTATTTATTCATCATGAATGGGTCCAGAACTTGTGCATTTTCTGTATCTATTGGTCTGATCTTGTGGTTTTTTTCTTCCTTACCTTCTTGATATGATACATTGTATTTGTTAATTTTAAATATTAACTAGCCTTGATAACCTGAGATAGATCCCATTTAATCATTCAGTATAAATTTACTTGTGCACTGATAGCTCGGCCCGAGCAAAATGTTGAGGCCCGGGCTGCCCGGTGTTTGGCGGCCACTGTATCCCAGCCCAAGCTGCCGCTCCGGTCCACGAGTCGGGGTTCAGCAAGACAGAGAGTGAGGACGGACTCAAAAAATGGAGACCAGACAGAGTGTGATTCAATCCTGTTTATTCTTCAGTCTCTCTTCCTAGTCCAAGTCCCAAGTATAGCTGTACTCTCTAAAGAGTCTCCCTAAAGAGTATATCTCTCTGCCGTCTGCCTCTGCCTTTTATATATCTCACTTCTAAGCCACGCCTCTAAGTTACACCTTTAATAATGCCCTTAGGTCTTGTCTCTAAATCTGATCTCTAGGTCACACTCTTAAGTCACACACCTTTAATCTCACACACCCAAGGAAAGTCCTGGGTATCCAAAGCAAGATGTTATCAAAGTGTGCTCAGCTGTTGTAGACTATTGTAATACAAGTCTCGTGTCAGGGTATATGGCTCAAGATGGCTGCAAAGCTGATAGCCGCTTTCTGCTAAAAGTCGGCCCCCAACACACTGATAGATTCAATTTGTGAAATTTATTAAGGATATTTATACTTATGTTAATAAATCACACTGATCTATAGTTTCCATTGCTTTTAATAGCCTTACCTGGAGTTGTGTGTTTAGTGATGATGTTGTAGAATGAGTTATGAAACATACCTAAGTTTGAAGGAGAGTGTAGAGTCATACAATTTTTTTATAATTAAAACCTTGACAGATTTGATCATTGAGCAAATCTGATACTATATGTTTTGCAATGTTACTAGTTATTGGTTGCATTTCTTTAATAGATATAGGTCAATGCATGTTGTTCTATTTGATTTTGCATGAGATTTGAAGTTATACATGCCGTTCAAAGAATAAACAATTTCATATAGATTGTTGGATTTATGAATGAGGAATTCTCTTGATGTCCTTTTACTATCCTTATGATATTCATGGGATCTTTAATAATTTTTAAAGTATCTGTTGCTAATAAAATACAGTTTTTGTGTTATCTTTAGCTGTTTAGAGACTTATCAATTTCATTAATCTTTCCATGGAAATATCTATCTTTAGATTTTATTGATTTTCTTTATTGATTTCCAGCCTTTGGTTTTATCAGTTTCTTCTGTCTTAATTCTTTTTTTCTCTGTTCACTCTGATTTTAAGTTTCTTGAGATGGATAGATAGGTGATTTAAAATCTTCCATTTTTAAATGTATGTACTCAATACTTACAAACATTGATGTTTTCATTTTTCTTTCCTTTTTAAAAACTTTTTATTAGGTATTTTCACATTTCAAATGTTATACCCTTTCCTGGTTTCCCCTCTGAAACCCCCCTATCCCATTCTCCCCCTCCTGTTTCTATGAGGGAGTTCCCCTACCTTCCCACTCCCACTTCCCCATCCTGGCATTCCTTTACCCTGGGGGATTGAGCCTTCACAGGACTAAGGGTCTATTCCTCCTATTGATGCTGGACAAGTCCATCCTCTGCTACAGATGCAGCTGGAACCATGAGTCCCTCCATGTGTACTCTTTGGTTGGTGGTTTAGTCCCTGGGAGCTCTGGGGGTTCTAGTTGGTTCATATTGTTGTTCCTCCTGTGAGGCTGCTAACCTCTTCAGCTCCTTTAGTCCTTTCTCAAACTGTATCCCTCTATGTTATGAGACAAAAAAAAAAAAAAAAAAAAAAAAAAAAATGCCATGGCATGCAGGCTGAGAAAAATAGAACTGAAGTCTCTTCTACACATACATGTTTTGGTGGTTAGCCACATAATGGTCTAGAACTTACAGAGGAAAACTGGGCTTCCCATTCTGACTCTCCCTTTCCTAAGATGACCTTTTGGTTCCAAGGAGACACTACAGTTACTGTGTTGTTTTGTGTTTGAGGCCAAAAGTTGTGATTGTGCATCAAATGCTTACCTCGAAGCCTGCCCAGTAACTTCCCCTTCTCCTCAGGCAGTGGCGTAACAAATGCCCCATACAGGAGTTTGATTTGAAGACTAAAAAGGAGGAAAGAAAGAGTTGGGGGTGGGGGTGGGGGAGAAAGGAGGAATGAAGAGATAAAAAGATGGGGAGAAGAAAGAAAATGCAAAGGTATTTCTGGGATAAAATATGCTTAGTCATATTTAAAGCCTTCATGTGATTCTTTAGTATATTGTTTTGGCTACATATGGCATTTCGTAAGTCATTTTGTACTGAGAAAAGATATTGCTCTTTAATATTTTTGCAATATCTTTTTCAGGCTTTCTCTTTGCTTCATAACATAAACTGGGAACAGCTTTGTCCTCTTCATTTTGCAATATACAGTACTGGGGTTGTTTCTTCTTCAGTGTTAGAATTCATCAGTGACACCAATGGGGACAACAGCTTGCTTCTGGTAAAGTTTTCTATAGCAAGTTGGATTTCTTAAAGAGATGCGGGACTGTTGTTTACACTAGTTTAGGAATTATTATACTCAGATAGGTCTACAGATTTTGTCTCTTATCTTGTTGGGGAAACTTTATCATTTATTCTTGTTACTGTCGCAGATTGGCATTTTCTCCTGTCTAATAGTGTGAATTATTCTATTATGCCATTCCTCTTAAATTTCCCTTTCATTATTAGAAACGTTTTCTATTTCTAAAATGTATAATTGCTGTTGAGTTAAGTTCAGTTTAAGGCTCTTTCCTTTGAATGGTTCCTTCTTTAAGTGGAACATTTAAGAACACTGTTTCTTAGTGTTCTGCCTTCATTTTTAATAGTTTCATCTCGGCTCTATAGATAGTATGAATATGTTTTTTTAAAAACCTTTACCTCAATATTTCCCAATGAGCCCAGTCTTTTCATGCTCATTATGAGATTGGGGCCATGCCAATGCTGGCCCATAGTTTTTGTTTTGTTTTATTTTTCTATTATTTCTATGTTGTTGGGAGACTTTCAGCTGCATTCTGGACATTTGTAAATGGCATGTTAAATGCAGTCTTATAGCTCTTTCGTTTGACTGAACTCACACCATCAACCTTGCATTAGCTACAGTCTCAGCTCAGTCCTGTCCTCTACAGCTGAGGTCTGTTCCCACATGTGCTCGTCTCAGTGCTTAGGCAGATAATAGTCTAGCATGTAAGGGAGACGCGGGAGTGTTCACTCTCTGCCTGCCTTCATGTATCACAGCCCCCCTCCCCCCTTACTCTAAAGTGTTCTGTGTTGTCATTCTGTCATTGTGGGTTTTAGACTAGAAAACTGTGGTATTTCATCACAGATTTGCCATGCCACATGGCCACTCTCTGTAGCTTGCCCTCAGGCTTCTCCCTTTATAGCCACAAACTCTCCCCAGATCCAGGGACCACATCTGCATATGACAATGGCTGGCATAAGAAAACAGACATGTCTTTTTATTTATCGGTGAGGTTGCCAGAAACCTTCCCTTATGCCAGACCTGTGTCATATGTCCACCCGAAAACCAATCACCAATAAAGACAATGGCGTGTTATGTTTGGCTTAGTGAGTTTAATGGCTTGGGAAGGAGAGTGGGCTTTCCAAATAAGTCAGTGGCGCTACCACAAAGGAAAAAGCTCGTAATGGGTCTGAGGTAGACAGCCAATGGTGTCTGCTACAGAAACTTCTGCATTGCAAAATTCCAGGAGACACTTTTCACACCAACTAACACAGGGATTGTGGGGCCCCGCCATTGCGCAATGTGCTGCTGCTAAAATTAATTACTAGGTAATTTTATAAAAGTGGAGAAATGTATGAAGTGAGAGATCAGATGCGACCCCATCGGATGGTGAAACCAAGTAAAGGGGGGAGTGTTGTCGAAGAATTCAGAGAGCAAACGCCAAGAATATAGCTCAGCTGATGGGAAGCTTGCCAGCACTGCAAAAACCAGGCACGGTGGCAAAGGCCTGCAACACCAGCACACTGGAGGTATACTTAGCAGGATGAGAAGTTCAGGGTTATTTGTGACTGACTGCAGATTGGTTCAAGAGCAGCAGAATACATAAGGCCCTGACTAAAAGCAAACAAATAACAACAAAACAGAAAAAAAGAATCTGCACTGACTCCGATGTATTTGGATATCCTGTCCTCAGTCGGTGGAAATGTTGGGAAAGATTAGGTGTGGCCTTGTGGCACCTGCGCCACTACAGTTGGACTTTGAAGTATCAGAAGGCCACGCCATTCCCAGTTGGTTATACGTGGTATAGATTAATATTTACTAGTGGAAACGCTGTTTAAGTCTTGAGCAGTTTTCCTTTAAAAATCTATTTCTTGGTGGTGCTGAAGACTGAATCAGGGCCTTGTCCACACTAAATAAGTGTTCTATCATTGAACTGTACCTTCAGCCCTCATTGATTTTCCACCATGACCTAGGGATCTGTCGGCTGGTTTCTATCTGCCTTGTGATGTAGGACTAGGTGTCTAGCTAGAGGTCACTGAAAGATTGTGTGGGTGGGGGTGGGGGTGGGGATGGGGGTCGTCTTGATATTAGTGCACCAATAACTGTAATAAGTAAGGGAAATTCCAACAATAAGCTTTTAAGGTGAAAAATGGAAATAAAATAGTTCTCATGTATTTTTAGCTATAGAAAATATAGTTGAAGTACTAAAAAAAAAAAAAAAACAGCAGCTAGACAAATTCTACACCAATTCACTTAAAATCACTTAAAAATGAGCATGATTTCACTGGCGAAAGGCAGACGCAGACGGCTGCTTTCTCACAGATTAGCCAGAGGAACCAAGGCTATTTTCCCTCCAGCAGTAGAAATTTGGTATCAGAGTATCCTAGCCTCTACTAACTGCAGTGGGAACACAGAAGCCAAGATTTCTAAAAACTTACCATCAGGCTATCCTAGCCTCCACTAACTGCAATGGGGATGTAAAACAAGGACTTGTACCTGGTCCTGGAAGCATTAAGGAGCCATTGGAAAGATTCTTCATCAAAAGTGGCTTGTAAGATGCCACATTTGAGAATTGCTGGCCTTGGTTGGGATTCAAGGACCTCACCAAGATGTCCCTGAAATAGAGGTAAATAGAGGTAATTTGTTTTAGTACATACTCAGTCACACAACACACTATCTTTTAAAGGCATCTGAGGCAGTAAGTGCTGAGAAAGAAGTATTCAATCTTCTCTGAATTAGGAGGTGTGTCTTTTTTTTTTTTTTTTTTTTTTTTTTTTCCTGTCAGCCTCAGAGCCAGGAAAGGGTGTCGGCTCTCCTGGAAGTGTTTCTGTCCTTGGTGTGTGGAAGGGCTGAAACCTTCTCTGTTCGCTTATCTGGAATACACAAAGGAGACTGTCACCATCCCGACAGTCTACGAAATTCCATTCACCCTTCCCAGACCCACCTGTTTTTTACTTGTAAAGTAAGGACAGCAGGAAGCCCCGTTTTATCAAACCGTATCACCGCCTAGGATGGCCAAAAGATAGAGCAAATGAGAAAGCATTGTTTGCTCTGTGCTGTTTCAATTTCTACAAAAGTCCTGAAAGTCAATGGGCTTATGGGATTCATTGAAAGACAATGGCCAACTCAACAATCTTCTTCATGTGCACTTCTTGAGATTTTTTTTTCATGTGAAACAGCTCTATGCCTATTCTTAAAATATATATGTGACTACTTCTCCATTTTAAAATAATTGTCTTTAGTTGAAAACAAAACACTCAGTGACACTAATACCATCCCAGAAAAATTACATAATCAATCCTAATTTCCTAAAATAAACTGTAAATATAAGTTAATAAAATACTTTAATTTACAAAAATGATTATTTTAAAGATTTGTAAAGATTTACCTAGCAAATAGTTAAAAGTTTCACAGTTAACTTGAAAGAAAACTAATTGTTAAGTTAATATTTTTATTCTTTGATAGTTTCATACATATGTAGACTGAATCATAATTCTTTTAATCCTGATTGTCTTATAAAAGGTACTTTTAATATGGAGGTTTCAATTATAGCTTTTGAAAAAAAAAGCACTTCATTTATAGACATAATTTCAACTTTACTAAGCTTTTATTATTTATGAAAGTATTTTATCAAGCCTGTAACAATCAAATAATTGATTCTTTGGACCTCAAAATTCATTAGCTAAGTAAAAAGGTTGTTAGTCTTCAATCCAAATCTAAATCTAGACTTTATATTTCAGTCGTGCAAATGTCCTGTTATCATTATCTCCTTTTACAATTAAAGAATCCAGCACATCCCCAAGCAAACACTAGATGTTTTACCACTGGCTTTGTGTTAAATTGCACTTCCTTATAATCTCGAATAAACACAAAAAACACATTATCACAAATGGATTACTTACTGTGGAAGATGTGTATTCCAGTCTAAAGTCTGCACTGTTCTAACAAAGACAAGACTGATCTCAGATGATTCACCGAAAGAGAACTTTAGACCAAGTTACCACTCACAGAGCTGTAGTACAATTGAGTAATAAGGTGCTATGCTGACAAACCAGAAAAGAACAGGAACTTACACATCTCCTAAAGCTTAACTAGGGAGGAAGAAATATTATCCTAGGGGCTCAATGAATAGCTAGAGACCTGGAGGAAGAGTCCTTAAGGAAATGTATAAACCTGGAAGAATAAATCTCCTATCAGCACCATGACACTGAAATAAAACCAAGTATAGGAAGAAACAGCACATATGTTGATCTACCGACCGCTAAAGCCAAATGCAAGTCATCTGTCAAGGAACACCAGCGAGGTACAGATGTCCGGACAGAGCTGGGGCAGACAAAGGAAGAGAAAGAGTTCTTAGGAATGATCCAAGAAAGCTGGGCACAAAGAAGATTGCATTGACCACAACACAGTGGCTTTTCTGTTGCCACTGATTCATAGACAGCACATCTTCTGTACCTAACTTGTCACACTAAGTGGATACTAGGTCGAAACAAATTTCACAAGATGTATGTTTTATCACTAGGCACATGGGCCTGGAGAGATGGCTCAGTGGTTAAGAATACCTACTGCTCCTATAGAGGGTTCCATCCAGTTCCCAGCCCTCTCATGGCAGCTTACACCTTCCTGTCATTCCATTTCCAGGGGATGCTCTCCTGCCCTCCATGGGTTCTTGCACACATGTAGTAATACATACTCCAGGCAGTCTCTCTCCCATGCAGCACACTTAAATAAAGAATAATAAATAAATCTGATTTTAAAAAAATGAGAGTGCAGCAGTCAGGTTAGGGGATTTTTATTAGAAAATAGTTAATGTAACCATTTAGAACACAGATACAATTTATCCATGATTCTGAAGGCAGAAAGAAAGGAGAGAACATCAGGGTTACCTGACAGAGACTTAGCCCAAACCCAAAGTCTGTAAGGAGAAATCTAGATCAAAGGATTGTGCCATAATCACAGAGTAGGTGATTATCAAGACTTAATCCTTCATGAAGCCAGAGAGCAGACACAGTCTCCCTTGGCTCCTTGGTAGAGAAAGACAGTATAAAAAATTGGCAGGATCCAAATCTCTTGAAATCCTTTCCAGATCCTGAGACAATTCTCAATTTCCCATCCCTAATATCAAAAACAACAACAAAAATCAAATATTCACCCATGTATACATGTATGCATACTCTTTAAAAAGAGTTAAATTTCACCGGGTGGTGGTGGCGCACACCTTTAATCCCAGCACTTGGGAGGCAGAGGCAGGGGGATTTCTGAGTTCGAGGCCAGCCTGGTCTACAGAGTGAGGTCCAGGACAGCCAGGACTACACAGAGAAACCCTGTCTCAAAAACAAAAACAAAAAACAAACAAACAAACAAAAAAAAAGAGTTAAATTTCCATATCTCCTTTGTTAGATCTAAACTATTGAAAATAACCTACTATAGCCTAGTAGCGCATAGTAGGTATCACTAAAAATCAGTTGAATTAAAAAACAATTAAGAAAATATTTAAAAAAATGAACACACTGTATATATCTTCATATTAATGAACCAAAATTATATATATTTAAATATATATTTGTACATTAAATAAATATAAATTATTTTCCAAACAAAATATCACAAGTGTCACACAACTAAGAACTAGAGGCCTTGACTTGGCAAGAGACACAGATCTGCAAAGGGAGAGCAGGAAGCACCAAACCAAGCTCTTCAAAGATCTCACAACTTTGTCAAGGAAAGGCTATCTGTGAGCATTTCAAAGGCAGCAGATAGGAGCTTTGTGTTCACTAGGTTTAGTTTCAAGATAAAGAGCCCAACTTTCTGGAAATGTGCTGATTTGTGTGAGCGCATTTCCAATATTCCAGTATAGATACTTTTCCTTACAAGGATCCCATTCCTTTCTACCTTGGACACATTTCCATTTCAAGAGTTGACCACTGGAACACTGAAAACAAGAGAACAGAAAATTCACCTTAGTTCCAAACTTTAAAAAAATGTTTATATGAAATATATATGCTTTGAAATACCTCTCTGTTTAAGGAAAATTTAACATGATGGTGTAAAAAATTAACTCAAATTTATAGATTACTTCTCTAAATAGTATCATGAATTGCTTGAGGGAGCAAGTTAAAAACTCTTATTAAATCTCAAAGAACCTATGGATATCCTGAAAATGGATGGTATATGTGACTTTTAAATGAGTTCATTTCATTTGAAAGAGTCTGCTTTACCCAAACCAAAAAACCCTCATTTTATTTTGCCTAATCAAGTGATAGTTAATAATTCAACACAAAGCTATTTTATTGCATTTCTCTGGCTAATCAATTGTAGCAAAGATATGCTGGTTTTCCATAACTAAAGCCTCCTAAGATTCCTTATCACTTCCCTTCTGGCAACCCAGCCCTATCGGAGTGAGTAGGGGATGATAAGGAGAAAAACAGAGAAAGGAGGAAGAAGAAGAAGACAGGTAATGGGTGTGGTGAAGGTCACATGTAAGGTCTGTGGCTGGCACTCCTAACTGGTCTGTCCTTCTGCGTGACTCCAGTCATTCTATAAAGTCCAAGAGTTACATTCAGTTTCAGGCTGAGTATCCTTACTTCAGAAAAGTCCAAAAGATATTTTAGTCATGCAAACTTTGCAAGGATTACCATGACACCACAAAAGAAAAATTCCAAATCTGACCTCCAAAGCTATGTTGCAATTGAAACAGACACATACTAAAGTAAATGATCCGGTTTGTGTGTGCTCATACATGAACGCATGAATGAGCTGTATCGAATGCAGTATATAACAAGCTGTACATAGGTTAGGGGAAGACTTGCCCTGTGATACCCAGCTTGACTTCATTCTCCTAACTAGCAAACCCCAGTGATACCCCACAACATCAGGATTGCTGGTATCCAGATCGATGCCTTTCTTTGCCTGTGTATGGATGCCAGAAATTCAAACTCAGGCCCTCATGCTTACACAGCACTCTGAACCGCTTAGCTACCTCCCCAATTTCCTACAATATCAAGCAAAAAGTCCTTTAAAAAATATTGACATTTATATTTGAAACATAAATATCACAGACTTGGATTCAGACTGCTTGTGACCTCGCTGTGTATATGCAGATGTTTAAAAAAAAAAAATCAACAACTCTGAAAACAAAACAAAACAAAAAAAAAAAAAAAAAAAAACTAGTTATTTTAATAAGGGATGCTCAGTTCCTATTGCCAGGCTTTCTACTGGTTTGCAAGTGTTCAATTCATACTCTCTGTGAGCTAAAAACCTCTTTTCATTTCACTCGGAGCTCTTAATTTGATGACAATAATTCTAAAGTACTGCTTCTGTACTTAGCTCAAACATCATTGATTGTGGCCATCCTTTCTAGCTATAGCTTTGGAAGAGAATGAGCAGAAAACAATGCCTTCCTACTGGCATTTCCTACATGCGAATAGAAAAACAGGCACATGCTCCTAAGGGCTGCACCATAGGTCTTAATAAAAAAAACAAGGCCTGCACATGCTGTAATTGTCAAACAGCCTGGCTGACTTTTGACCTGATTTAGCATCACATGAAGTAGCTTACTGACACGGTCAATGCCATCTCACATAATAGAGCACACATTTTGTAACTGAACCACAGACTGTGCTGGGCAGCATAAAGAGCCCAGGAAAGACATGTCTCATATATAAACTGCTCAAAGAGCATAGCTACTAAGGCATCTGGAAGAAGGCCTTCATGGGGCCTCCTTAACATGGAAGCGCCACATTTGAGAGGTCTTTACTGCTTTCTTCTCACAGTCTTGCCTTTAAAAGTTTATAACTCTTCAAATCACCGCATTTAACAACAGCTTACCTCTCTTTCTTTCAATAAAGATTTAGACTAATATCACTGGATATGCTTAGGCCATAGAAACAGAGCACGCCTTGCAAGGATCGGATGAAAGAGACAGACAGCCGTTTTTGAATAGTGAGTACCATTCTAATCTGCAGCTTGTTCTGCTCTTTCAATCTTAACAGAGAAACAATTAATAAAGGAACCCATTAAGACCTGATTATTGCAGCTTAAAAAAAAAAAAAAGGAAGGTAGAATTTCAGTCCTTTGAAGTAACTGAGAATGATTCAGGCCTCATTACAGAGATATAATCTACATTCATACATTTATGTTAGTGATTCAAATCTATTGGGAGAGATTGGATTCCGTTAAATAGCGCATCTTTCCTGTGGAACTTTTCTCAGGCTTTCTGGGGCTAAGCTAAGAGGTGACTTCACAATACAAAGTGGTGGGGGATTTAGGGATTCCACTGTGCCTCAGAAGAAAGGCAGTACAGAGAAGAAAAAGAAGAATGAGATATAATCTAAAAAGCTATGTCAGCTTTTCCTTTGGGCAGTTTAGAAAATGCCCCTCCCTGCCATCACGCTGTACAGACGAGAGGCAAACAAGACTCTGGGACTCTCAAACATTGCACCTGCCGCTGGCAAGTTTTAATAGGAAAATTTTGAGAATGCCCTTTACCTCATTTGTAGGTAGAATTCAAGTCAAACTTTAAGCTAGAAAATCTGAAGAGCTTTGGCTGGGGGTGGGGAGGTGTCTGGAGGAGTTCGGGCATTGGGCTGCAGGAGTGCCTGGTGTGAATTAAAAAAAAAAAAAAAAAAAAAACCCACTCAAGTTGGCATCAGAAATGTTGGTATCCAGTGTAAAGAAACCCCAAACTAATTACTTCCTGTGTTTCATAATTTTTCACAAAAGAATCTTTATTGTATGGTTCCATCAAACATATTTTTTAAATGTAATTTCAATGAGTTGTCAGTCCAAACATTTGAATTCCCCATTCTTTGAGAATGAGACTTAGAAACCCTTAGAACCCCTTAGAAACTACCGATGCCTTCACTTGTTTGTCTGCTCAGGTATAAAACCGTGAAATGGGAAATTGAAATTATCACTGTAGGCTCATTTTTCAATATTCATTCTTTAATTAAAGAAGCAAGACTTTGACGCATGCTCTTTATTTGCTTAACTTTTCAGTTAATAGCTTCAGAAATCATCTAATCATATTAAAGTTAGAAATCTGCTGTGATGTTCGTCACGTTGTTGAAATCTTTTGAATGAGCATTGCAGTGAGTTGTAAATAATGCAATTAAGAATCCCGATTCTGGAATTAAGTAGTTCTATTTCAAAGGCAGTGAACACACAGAAAAAAAAAAAAAAAAAAGGAAGAGTGTGCCTTATGCCTTCAAGCCATTCTTCAAGTCACTAAAATGTATTTGGGGAATCATTAACAACGTCTATCTCTAGGACTTTTAAATTTCGATTGTCTTTCCCCAGTTCCCAATGAGGACTGAAACCCAGTGCACATGACAGGGTTCCTGACTTTCGTGTGCAAGCTCCTTTTATAAATTCTTTCTGAATCACTGTGCCAGTTGCTAGCTCTCAAGTTCACCTTGAAACGCCTGCATCTTACTCAGCCATTTAAGTTAAATCATGTGAAATCGCCACCACCATATGATACTGACCATTTGTTTTACTTAGTCAGAACACATGTCTAACTGCCTCCCACGATAGAGTAGTGTATGCTCATGCAATTCTTCTAACCAGTCGTTCCCTAGTTTAGATATTTTTTCTAAGGAAATGATCTTCTGGGACTCAGAACTCAGGTAGGAATGGGTTGTTACAATAGCTCCTTCTTTGTGCCTTTTGGTTCTGGGCAATAGCTTCCTGGTCTTGTGCTGACTTCTGTCTGTGTCTGGGTTGAGAGCTCCTTTCTGAGAGTAGAGGTAAAGTTGGGGGTTGGTGTGCTCAAGAGTGTTTGTGGAAGATCGGTAGGTAGTGGGGCTGCATTGTAAAAAGTAGAGCCCTTTAAATGTTAAGTTTGAAGATGGGCGGGGACCTCCTCTTTACGGTAAAATGCAAAGGAAATTGCATAGAGAAAAAAAACAGGCAGCAGGGGGATTTGGTCAAACTGTGTGATAAAATCTGCGATCGCAGGAAAGTGCGTAGGCTTTGAAGTCCATGCGTGATTCTGTAAAGGACTCGTGTTACCAATTAGAAATCAGTAACTTGGGTCCCTGATTTCATTTGCGCCAAGAGAGAGGCGATGTTTAAGGGTGACGATAAATCTCCCTGAGCTTAAAAAGACAGAGAGGGCCAAAGTGTGAACTTTTTACTTCAGCAACGGAAGCGAGAAATCAATGATTCATTAAAACCCGAGACCTCCTTGGAAGCTGGCAGGAGAGGAGGAAACGAAGCTAGCTCATTATGTCTCCCTTCTCGACTTTAGCTCCTATCAGTTTATAATCTGCTCTTGGGGAGAGTTTGCCCTGAGCATCCTCTTCTGCCTTCTCCTCAGCCCTCTTCCCTGATCTGGAAAGCAGAAACACATCCACACACAAAAGCCAAGCTCCAAACTATTTTCACAGCCAAAAGGGAAAGAAAGAAAGAAAGAAAGAAAGAAAGAAAGAAAGAAAGAAAGAAAGAAAGAAAGAAAGAAAGAAAGAAAGAAAGACAGAAAGAAAGACAGACAGACAGACACTGGAAAACAAGTGAGCAAGGGGCTCCCTGTAGGGGAGGGGAGTGGTTCCCGCCGGAGGGCAGCAAAATTCGGAAAGCACGCGGACAGCTCGCGTTGGTGGCCAGCGCTGTGAGCCCAGGACGCAGGAGCCGCAATTAGCTCGAGCTGCAGGCTGCGGGGCGGCTGCGCCCACCGAGGCAGCGAGGAAGGGACCCGCAGCCCCCAGCTCAGAGCAAAGGCATCGCGCACTCCTCTCGCCCAGGCTCCCCCCGCCCCCCCCGCCCCTTCCCCCCTCCCTTTTCTCTGGCGTTCCCAGCAGCTTAGGGTTTCAGATGTCCCACCGCCGTTTGACCCCCTCCCCCCTTCTCCACCCCTGCAAATGAGGTTTGACCAGCAGAGGCAGAGCCCACCTCTGGCTGAAAAGCACTGACATTTAGACTCCAGGCTTCAACCTGTTTACAAGCGGCTTTCCAAGGGACTTGGAGGTGGAGGGAAGGGCCAAACAAAACACCAGCCGCCAGCCGCCCCCCAAACAAGAAGTGGCTTTCGGGAGACTTCACATCAACAGGCACCACCAAAAAGAGAAAGGAAGGAGAAGAAAACAACAGCGCCTGGGCAGCTGCCTCCAGTTCTGACAACTCCAAAGAGACACACTTTTTAAGTGGCCAGCAGGCTGGGACTCTGCAGAGAAGGACCAGAAGGTGCCAACCGCAGAGGGGCGCAGATGTCTTCCTGCACCCCCACCCCACCCACTTTGGGTTTTGTTCACCGTCCTGTCATCTGTTTTTCAGACCTCTTTTGCATCTAACATGGTGAAGAAAGGAGTGAAGAAGAGAACAAAGTAACCCCCGGGGAGAGCGAAGAGCTCTGGTGACCGACACCACCAGTTCCTACTGCCGCGGCCACCCACGTCCACTGTTCACCCTGAGACTGGAGAGACAGAGACGCAGGCAGCGGATCCGAGAACGGAGCGAGGACAGGCAGCCGGCCCTTCCGAGGAGTTATGGATGTTGGTGCACTCGCTTCTGACCAGATCCGTACCCAGAGGGAGCTAACCAGTAGCCACCACCTCCAGCTGTCTCTTTGCCTCGCACCAGGGCTTACCCTTCCAGTATGTTCCTTCTGATGAGACAATTTCCAGTGCCGAGAGTTTCAGTACAATGTGGAAATGGATACTGACACATTGTGCCTCAGCCTTTCCCCACCTGCCGGGCTGCTGTTGCTGCTTCTTGTTGCTCTTCTTGGTGTCTTCCGTCCCTGTCACCTGCCAAGCTCTTGGTCAGGACATGGTGTCACCGGAGGCCACCAACTCTTCCTCCTCCTCCTCTTCCTCCTCCTCCTCCTCGTCCTCTTCCTTCTCCTCTCCTTCCAGTGCGGGGAGGCATGTGCGGAGCTACAATCACCTCCAAGGAGATGTCCGCTGGAGAAAGCTGTTCTCCTTCACCAAGTACTTTCTCAAGATTGAGAAGAACGGCAAGGTCAGCGGGACCAAGAAGGAAAACTGTCCGTACAGTAAGTAACAGATGCGTGCTCCTCTCCTTCCAATTATCCACCCCCATCCCACGCGGGGAGGGGGGGGGCAGAATCTGTTCCAGATGTGGCCAGCTAAATATTTATGTCCCCAACCCCTGTAAAATGATGAAGTGGAATACTTTCACACTAAATCAGCCCCCTCCTGAGTATACATTGTACGCAGCACTCCCTCAACCGTGTAAGCCTCCTCCACATCTCTTGCAGCCCTATTCCTGATCTCTCTAGTTTGTCACTCACAGGATCACTCCTGGTGCTCTAGAGTTGTTGCTGCTAAGGAGATGCCCCAGTCTGTCTCCAATGCCTTCCCCCCCATCTCACGCAGAGGTCTCCTTTCCCTCCCTTCTGGAAATGGCTCAAGTAAACACATTTTGTTTCTTTTCGCTGGCAATCTTAAGAGTTTTGGGATAGACTCCTCAAGCTGAAAATAATTATCCAGTGTCAATTATAGGAGCTTTATGGGAACTTTAAGGGAGAAAAGTCACTTCCACTGTCCCCTGGTCCCCAGCAAAAGCCCCACCACTTCTAGATAGAAGCCAAAGAGTTTATTTTCCCTGGTTTTGATTTTTTTTTTATCCCCCTCCTTTTGGGTCCTTCATTTCGGTTTGAGTGATTGCAGTCCATGAAGTTAGTTTTTCGGGCAGCACCGCTGCTATTTGTCTCCTGCCTGCCTTCTCTTGGTAACATGATGCTCTTGTCTGCATTGTCAATAGCATATGCGCTGCTTTGTGGTGTCTTGTTGTACTGTTTCTTCTGAAACCTCTCATATTGCAGAGGCATAGTACTACAGCATTGTAAACATCTGGGACTGGATTCACGCAGACCTCACACAAATTTCATTGTCATCCTTTTAGTTTCAAAGTAAAAGCCCAAGTCTGTTTCCAAGGCTGTATCCCATAGGGCGAGGTTGGTCTCCCCAGCACACATTCTGCGGGGAATCCTTGGATCTCTTTCTCTCCTTTTTCCTTTCTCTCTGGTCTTTCTTTCCCTTCCGATTTGTGAGGGTGGGGGTTGGGAGGTCGGGGGTGGGGGCTGAAAGGGGAGGAAGAATGGGGAGAGAAGGGGTGGATCCCGTGTCTCTTCTTGAATCAAACCAGCCAAGGCAGATTATTCTGTTGGTTTCCTTTCCTGGTTACTTTCAAGTGCTGAGACTTAGTCATCCTCCATTGATTGTTATTTGAAAGAATCCCAAGGCTATGTAATGGCACACTGAAGACAGTAGACAATGACATTTAAACATCTTTAATGACCACTTGGCGTTATCTCTTTGGTAAATTCCAAGTCACCTTCCAAGGGGAACTTTTTATGTTAGTTCTTTGGGAATTCTGAATATACGTCGGCCAGCAAACTTAAATATATGAGTCATCCATTTCATAAGTTTTGACTGAGAGTATCAGGTCCTGATGAAAGTGACAAATGACCAGAATTAAGCATTTTCTTTTTCAATAAAGATTACAGGAATTAAGACTTAAGTTTTCTTCTCGGAGAACTTACCAACAACCAACATTAACTTTTGCTAGTCTTCACTTGCTTTTATCCTAATGGCTTGTTAAAATTAGCAGTGCGTTTATGAGCAATACATTTGTAGAAGCATTTGAAAGTAATCTATGTTAAGTTTAGTATTGGAAATATTAAATACCTTATTACACACACATATGTATCTCATTCTGATGCTTAGAAAGTAGCTGAAATGGTATTAGTAAGGATGATTACCCCTCCTTGAAAGTCTGTCGCCATCTGAGTGCTATAGATTCTATAGATAGCCTTTATGGTTTGATTACCTAATTTAATACTTCTAAAGTGGTGGTTGTACCCAGTTAAAGGAAGAACTAACCTTGGGGTTGCAGGATTTTTTTTTTTTTTTTCTTAATCCCCATGGACTGACTTCTTTTAGTTCATATGGAAAACATGAAGAAATCGAGTAAAATTTCTAAGTTTTAATCTTCAGGTTACTTTCCTCTTTTTGATATTTTGATGGTAACTTAATCTCATTGTTGCTTTAAGTGTTTTTTATGTGATGTAATGATCAACCTGCAGCTATTTAAGTTTATGATACTTAGATGACTATTTTGCAAAATAATGATTCCTGTGTCATGAACTACTTAGCAAAATGACTCCCGGGGACCAAATTGAGTTTTATTTTTACAATATGAACTATCCCAAATGAGAAAATTATGCAACTTTTATTGCATAAACAAGGGCAGCAAATTTTCACCCTAACATTTTTTTTAAATAGGCATTATCTTTTTCTTGTGGAAGAACATATACTAATTACTAATACTCTCTTTGCAAATTATAAGTTAAATATATGAGACAACTGTCTTAATAGCTTAAAAGGGAAAAAGGGTGGTTATATTGCTAAATATTGTCAGACCATAACTAATTTAAGCTTTCCAAGAACATGTGTATCAAAGCATACAAGTGAAAAATGCAGATTGAAAAGGCCTTAGTTTCACACGTGGCCCAGGAACTAGAATGCTGCTGTCATTTCCAGCTGGGCTGATTCATCTGAAATGTGTGGTATCATTAAGATATCATTTAAATATTCCATAATTGCACATAAGGGTCATTTGCCACACCCACAGGGTAGCCAGCCAGTCAGCCCACCAAATAGAAGCCTGTTAAATATTAAGATATCTAATCTCTGAAGAGTGTTAGTTTCTTGTCTAAAACCACATTTCAATACCATTTCCCTAAAGAAGATACTAATTAGTCTCAGTACACAAAGCTGTTCTTTTGGGGTTTGCTTATTTTAAGACTAATTTTTTGTTGTTGTTGTTACAATTGACCCCCTGTGTCATTGTGGTTAGAATACCATCACAGCTTACCTAAGGGCTTATATGTTTGTGACGCCTTGGATAGTTGAACAGCTGTTTCACTGGCTCACTGCCAGCAAAATGCTTACAAAGAGGAAAAAAGGAACTCACTCACAATATCGCAAAATGATTTTTTTTTTTAACTTCTTGCCAACCCCCCTCCCATGCTAACACCCTGTTTTGAATAGTTCTGAAGTTTTGACACATGTTAAAGAAGCTCTTCTCTAATTGAGTGATTACTATAGCTTTTTTTTTTTTTTTTTTTTCTTCCTTAGGAAGTCCGTAGGGGTGTATATTTTCTTTGCTCTGTGCTATTGTATGGAAGTAGAATAAAGAGAGTAGGGGTGACTTATGTTTCTCCTGCTGGAAGACTGAGAAAGCTTGAATAATTGAGAATGGCTATGGCGTGTCTGTCACTAGATATGTGCAGGCTCATTTAGGTTTTGTTTTATCCTTCCTTACATCGAGAGCTTTGCCCTTGAAACATTACCACTCAGCTCTAGTTCTGACCTCCTAGAAAGGCTGGATACAGCTGTTAGGTCCCTTTGCAAATGAGACTGGTTGACTTATTTCTGAACATGAGTAAAACAGCTGTGAGTTTCCCCCATGGTTGTCACTTGAAGGAAAGAAGAATCCAGCAAAAGGAAAATATATCCTGAAACTAGAGACAACTAAATAGATATTCCCAATTCCCAGAGCTTATGGGCCTTTTTGAGAGAAAGAGAAAAAGAGACAGACAAGGAATATATAGCATGCAGTCCATCTTTTCATGACACTCAATCCTTACAATAGTCCATGACTTAAATAAAAATTATGCACATTGGAAAGGATGAAAACTAAGGTTGGAATAAGTGAACTTTCAAATCACCCAGCTACAAAATGATGAAAGCATAACAGGAATCCACTACCATCTAATTATTTCTCCTTGGATGCTATAGCTCTCAGTTTATTAGACCAAGACACTAGACATCTCCTACAAACGAATCATCTAAAACTCATATTGCCTTTCACTGTGAACGCTAACACATTTCCAACTTCATTGGAAGAGAAGTAAAAGGACCATGGGGATAAAGTGAATTTTAAAAGATAATCATTGCAGACGGCCAAGTGGTGCCAGACACTGTCACTGTATCCTTCAGGTCAGGGTTCTGTCTTGATATTATGTTTGAGAATATAATTGCTCATGGACACACACAAAGCACACATACATCAATCTCACTTAATGTTAACAGAGGTCATTAGGAATACATGACTATTTAAGAAAACCCATGAATGTCATTGAATATAGTAATTGTTTACAGCTGAGGGCTGAATGCTTAATTGTTCCCATGTGCAATAAAATAATTTGATTGTAAATACCTATGGGAGCTTAGGCTGTTGCAGGAACCTCTTAACTGAGGACTGACTCTGCAAAGAGTGACATTATAGAGACTTTAAGCTGGAGCTAGTAAGAGTGCTGTAAGGTGAATCTGCAAATCAAACAGATATTTGCCTTAAAAATGATAGGTTGCGATGCTAAAAAAAAAAAAAAACACTTTAAAGGCTTGTATTATTACTCTTCAGTCAGGAATGGAGTTTATTATTGAATGAAGTTTTTAAAAAGTACTGAGGAAAGAAGGAACTACAATATTGCCTCAAGAGTTTTCTGGATTGTGTGTGTGTGTGTGTGGGGGGGGGAATCCTATGAGCAATTTATGGCTTCTGCTGGTGTCTTATTTACAATTGTGGTCCTTTCTAGAATTTGCTTGCAAAATTTATAACCAGAAACATTTACTCATCAGCATGGAGGATTTATGAAGGCAGAAGGCACTGTATTTAATGTTTACATGACACTGTCTTATTACCTTTACTGCGTTCGTACCATGTGGACCCTCCACTTTGATGGCTTTATCATAAATCCATTAAAATGCACAATTTGAGAGTTTCCTCTTCATAAACCTGATTTACAACCACTACTAGAAGAACCCAACAAACCAGTTGGCTGGAATAACATGCCGATATTGGAGGAGAATTTAGGCCCCAGTCCCTAGGTCTTGGCAAGTTCAGTAACCTGGTACCTAAAGGTACAGAGCATTCTTTAAAAGCACATGTTTCCAAAAGGATATTTAAACACATAATTTTTGAAAAAGAAGGGTCCCATTCAATCAAAGCCTGCTGTCTGCACATTTTTCTTACACTGTCACTATTCAGCTTACACATAAGCTCTTATTCTAGTACATTTCTTTAGAAATTAAATAACTTGCAATGACCATGAATAGATACTTTAAGTCCCTATACAATTACCTTAATGTTCAGAGGAAAAACCCATTTATTATCCAAATGTCTAGCTTTCCACAAACTAAAATGTAGGGGAACGGTTGGCAGCTCATTTAAAAACGGAACTTATGTTCCCCACATTTATGACCTGCCTATGGGATATCTATCTGCATCTTTCCCAAGTCTTCATGTCCATATGCTTATCAAAAATTATAGTCCAAATTATATTTGTTATCCTGCCAAAGGACAAGAATACATGAGTATTCAAGATGATTTTAATCTGTTTTAACATTAATTCTCTGAACTTTGCAATGAATAGTAATTCAAATGACAGTTTTACTATGACTGTTCCAACATTTGTCAACATTAATAGTTGATGTTTGCTTAATATAAGTTAGTGAAATATTAGCATTTCCCTTGAAGAAGTTAAAAACCTCTTGTTATTTTACAGTGAGATGAACTACAGATTTCTGTTCCTTTCCTTTTAACACAGCTTTTTTTCCTAATAGTTCAGAGATATAACAAGTTTCATTTTGTTTCAAGTACTATTTTACAAATGTATCTACACATCACAAGGTATATTACAATTACTTAAGGTCTTTTTTATTTACTGCTTGATAAAATTTTCAAACATTTTCTTTCAGATTTAAGGTGTTGACTTTTTAATATCAGCACATCTTCTCCCAATATAATTTTTACCGGAACCAGCAGCAGACACAACCAAAAATATCATAAAAGTGTGCCTTTAAAATTAGAAGGAGGGAAAATATCTGAGTTTTAAGATCCAGCAGTTGTACTCTGATTCTGAATTGATGGATACAAAATTTGGTATTATATATAGTATATTTTTGAAACTAAGAACTTAATTTTAACTGCTTTTAAAAAAAATTAATAGAAACATTCACAATATCTAAGGGGGAGCCAGATAACCTACAAAATAATGACCATCAGGGCTCCTTGCCTTTAAATCAGGTCACTTGTGTTCTTTCTTTGAACATTGTGTTCTAATTGGAACAATAAATCAAAGAAGACACTCAGAGTAGATTCTCATGTAAGGTGAATAACTGGACAGTGACTTTTTACTGCTGCTAACACGTGCATCCAATTACCATTTGATAGATTCATAGTACTGGCAGTACAGCATTACCTCATTGTATAGCTCACCTAATAATTCTTCTGCCTAAATCTGTCTACCTTTACCTATACCTAACCTGTCAGTATGTGTATTACCATTAATGAGGAACTTTCAGATGTTTGGCATGCTTCCTGCAGTGAATGATGTGATAGAAATGTTAATTTATTACCCAACTAAGCTTAGTAGAAGGTAATGTCTTGATTAAGCTGATGTACCCTAAACTTTAAATAATTAAATTAACTAGACAAACCTAATAATTCCATTACAATTATAACCTAATTCTGTAGTCTTAGTTAACTAAAAAATAAAAGACTTATTTAGAATCAGTATTATACTACAAAAAAATGTATTTTTTTTTCTTTCAGGTACCTTTTAGAACACTCACTTTCTTGATAAGCATAATTGTTGTTTTACTCTTAATTCTTAAGGTTTCACTACTGTGTTGAGACTGAGTTGCTGTCTGTGATGTTGCAACTAGACTCAAGGCTCAGTTACTTGCTAGTAGTCCTGTTTTGATGTATTCTGTGACAACTCATTTTAGAAACACTGTGAATCCCTGATTAGTTTATCACCTCTACCACTATTTTCTCTTCCAGTCTTGCTTGTTTGTTTTTAATTTATTTTTTTTTCCAGGTCCTTAAACCTACTGCATATCTTCAAAGTCAAACAAATCACCACTTAGCACCCAAGGTGGTATCCAGGGTCAGAAGCCCAGACAGATACCTTGGGTGTTAGACAGTTTATATTTAATGGATAAGAACTTCATCAGGTTAAATTGGGCAGTCACCAATAGCCTCATTATATTGAATTGCCAGCTAATTCCTCCTTATCCCAGCCTCCAGGCCAGGTTCTTCTAAGCTCTGCTTACACTAAAGGGGGAAAGACCCTTACTTGAACATCATTTTATGTTTGATTTCCACGGGAAACTCTTTACCAAACACCCATTTCTAACATTTTGTTTTCTACCCTTTTAACAATTTTTTGCATGTGCGCTGCTCCCTCGACCCTCTGCTACCTTTCTTACCTTCATAACTTCTCCTAAACCTACATAAAGGAAAACAAAGATAATTTAAGAATGAATGTTTTCTATCTATGTAGGAGGACATAGATGGTTTGGAGCTATTTGATACTCCCAACTTTCAGAACATCACAAAGATTATCAAACACCTTTGTGTAGCTTTGCCAAATGCATTTGGCTTTTAAAACAACTAAATCTATACCCTTGTTAATTCTGGTTATTGGTGAGAAAATACATCAGAGAAGTATATCTCGATTAGGAAAATTTTTGAAACACTGCATAGCAGTTACAATCCCCAGCCATATAGAAGTGTATTCATATTCTTCTCCTAAGAAAGCACCTCTAGGATCTACCTGTTAAATTAGAATTATTTGTTCTATAAACAGAGTCTGGCTATTTACATGCATCACATTTGTATGTTACTGAAATAATAACTAAAAGTTAAACTTTTTGAATTGTTTCTGATTTTCCAGTAGAATTAAAGAAATAGGTATTAATACTCTGTAATATGGCAAATGTGGCAACACATGACATACACATCTGCAGGGAGATATTTTTGTGACAATATTAGTAATAATACTCATTGGATTTTTCTCGGCAGTTTTAGAATGTATCTCTAGAAGGGTACATTGCATAGATGTGGAAGGAGAGTGACAAAGTTGCCAATCAGATTACAATATAAAAGCCTGATGAACAAAGATGCAGGGGACATCCAACCAGCCAGAAAGCTCTTGTAAAACAGGGAACAAAAATTCTAAGACTTGGCAGAAAAATACAATTAGAGGACCCAAAGCATGCAGGTATATACTCTAAGATGGTAGAGGTTTTCCTGGAGCGGTGAAGGCAAGAGTTTTAATTCCCTGGATAGAGTTCAGGCAAATGAGAAGCACTGCACTACAAAAGGGCTGACCTGACAAGAAAATATAACCCAACTCCTGGCATTCAACTGGATGTTAAATTAGCTGAAATGAGACCCTGTGATATAAGAGAAATCCCACAGAGGTCACCAATAGCCTGTGTATCAGCAGAAAGAAAGCTCAGACCCAAGTCTTGCTAAAGAAACTATACCTTAACGATGGAGTTTAAAAAAGCATGGGCTTTGATTCCATGTAATTAAATACGACTGTCGGGTGAAAGCGGAATTAGAAGTCACAGGTTTGATTGCAAATTGTAAGACAGGAGTGTATAGCTTTGTGCAAGGTGTCATAAGTAAAAGAACCATATTAA
Organism: Arvicanthis niloticus; assembly: GCF_011762505.2. Taxonomy (NCBI): domain Eukaryota; kingdom Metazoa; phylum Chordata; class Mammalia; order Rodentia; family Muridae; genus Arvicanthis; species Arvicanthis niloticus. Next base: position 36,000,712 of record NC_047676.1, on the reverse strand, counting down.
TTTTTTCCTCCTCTTACCTACATAATAAAGATGTAAATAGAGAAACCCTTCATTAATTAACTTGCTTAATAGAAACTGGACAGTATTGAGAATGCTACAGTAAAAACTATGGGAGAAAGGAGTATGTACTAGGACTGGAAACACAGCAACTATTCTGATCTTTGTGGCTAGTGAAGGTCCTGGAGAGGTGGGGGTAAGGGAAGTGCAGCAAGCTAGAAGGCACCTTGAGCTGAGGCTTGAGCAAAGTTCACAGAAATGGGAGTTAATACATGGACAACTTAATATTATGTGCCATATATTACATCGTCATCAAGTAGATATAGTATTTTAAAGTGAATATAATACTTTCATTTTTTTCAAGGAAAAACAATAAATTTGTTACTTGTTAAATTAACCACACTAACATTAAAGAAATATCATTTTAGGCACCATACAAATCACTTGGAATTTGATTTGAATTATGATGCTCCTAATATTCTTAAGTTTGAAGAAAGAATAGAGGCTCTTCAAGAGACTGGTAACAGATATTGGAACATTGAACATCGAAGACTGACAAAGAAGGAGAACTAAGAGTAATGAAGGAGGTAGCACAGAAAAATAAAGATTACAGGATGAAAGTCAGGAAACGAAAAGTAACAATTTCTTCTATTAAATATCTCAAGTCACAGATCTGGCTTTGTACTAGGATTATCAAGATATTGTGTCTTTGCATTCATTTCCTGTCCTTTTGCTTCAACCTGTTGGGTTACTCTTTTACAAGTTTTCATCCTTGAGACAAGAGCTGAAAGAGAATAGAATGCAATACACACTCAAGGCTGAGAGGCAGAGTAGAATTATGTGAGGAGCAAGTACTAACTCAAGGAGAGATGGATGACATAAGATCCCAGTAGGAAGAGATTCTAGCAGGACATGACAGAACAGACAAGAGTAAGAATACCCCCAGAAGAGGACACTGGAGCATGCACATTCACAGTGAAAAAACAAAACAAAACAAACAAGCAACCCCCCCCCCCACCACCACCACCCAAAATGGCATTCAGGAGATAGTGCAGCGACAGAGTGAATGGCTTACAGGCTAGTGGGCACACAATACAATCTTAGAACTTGCTGTCACGTAAGAAGCAACTGTGTATACATCCCTATGTTTTAAGACTACTGTTTTTCTGTCATAGTATTACCTGGACATGGTTTTGATTTAAAGCTTACATTCTTCATTTTTAACATTTTCCCCAGTTAATTTTATCTTTTGGTTTAGTGTGTTTGTGTGTGTGTGTGTGTGTGTGTGTGTGTGTGTGTGTCTTGCTTGCATGTATATAATGTGTACCATGTACTGATCCCCAAAGAAGTCAGAAGGTGTTCGATTCCCTGTCACTGTTATAGTGAGCCACCATGTGGAAGGTAGAAACTAAAGCCAGACCACCTGCAAGACCAACAAGTGCTGCTCACCTCTGAGCCATCTCCCCAGCCCCCTCATTTGCTTTATGAAATACAGAAAAACACAGAAAGCAAGCAAACAGAAATATTTGAAAAAAGTCATTCTGTGGGCTTATAATTGGCATAATGAAAATATGTAGTTAGTAGCAAAATTTCAAGCTGGATTTAAAAAAACACTCAGAACATTTTTTTAAAGTAAGGACATGGAGCAAATCTTGATATGGTCATTAGTTTAAAATTTAAAATGTGGCCAGCTTTAAATGTTCTTATTAGTATATGGATCACTGGGAAGAGTTGTATACATAGCAGCAAATTCCCAGTAGCACTTTTGGGATGCTACGCTATACTGCCAGGCTGTCCATTTGTTCTTTTCCTATACTGTCTTAGGCTTACTAGACATAGATGATCATAGGAAATAACAACGTTGGCTACAGCTCATTATCCGGAAAACGAAATACTTCGGTATTTTTTAAACAAACATGGGTTGTGGTGCTGACAACATGTATATATATGATATCCAGCAATGAAGCTGGGTGCTTTGTAGTCAGACTTTTGGGGAAAAAAAAATCTGAATTCTGAAATGTCATGACAGTGTGATCTTGGCCAAGTTATACTATCCAAGGCTTTGCACCTGAGCAAAACATGTTACTAATAATCTTCTTTGTTATTGATACATTGATGTGCTTGTAGATTTGCAACTGTGACTGAAAATGTAAACTATAAGTATCAGACCCTGTGCAGAACCCAGAGGTGTTGGCTGTCATCAGTCTTTGATGCTATAACCAACTTGTATTGTCACAAATTACCCCATTATCTAGGAAAAGCCTTGAATTAGGTAACATTTTTAAAGTAGGTATAACATTGATAACACACTACCTAACTTTGCTTTATAGTTTATGATACATTTAATGTTTTAATCAGCTGATTGTCAAAATAATGACAGTGTAAAAGTAAGATAGTCATTGTTACTCCATGCTATTTCTGGAAGAGAAAATTAAGCCTGAAAGTGTGTCTAAGTTGATGTTATGAGTCAATTTCTGATGCCTACAAAACCCTCTCCCGTGTATCATAATACAGTTTTACATTTGGCTAGCCTTTGCTTACTTCAAGTTTCACCCTAATTGAGAAAGTTGTTATGGGTGTACTCTATGTCTCACTGAGCTTGGATATAAGCACTTCATTTAGTACCTGGCATATGTGATCAGTTTTCTCCACATTTATTATTAAACAAATTAATCATCCTCACTTTATAGCCTTAGTCGAGGCATTGAGACTTTTCTGGGGTCAGTCATATGTTCTGAGAAGCATGATTAATATCTCGTGTGCTTGTAGGGAAGGAATTGATGTAAATGATCTCATAAAATTCCATTCGGCTTTTATTCTCCAATTCTGCAAAATGGGAAAACACTTTAGAAGGGTCATTGTTAGTTGTCTGACTCTGAAATACTTAAGTTCACCCAAACCTTTGAATTAAAATTGTATTAGTATGAAATCAATCATGCTTCATAGTTCCTACATATCTCCTACTTTTACAAGATTATTTTTTGATTATATCATATGGAAATGAATAATGGCTTTCCTCTCTTTCACCATTAATGCTTCTGATGAGAGTTGTTTCTGATTTCAGTTATTTATTTTTATTCCTGGACAATATGGTGGCTGTTAAGAAATTAGAAATTCTTAGTAATTCCTTTAGAGGATAAGAAAAATGTACTGCAAATGGTGGGAGTAAAGGGATGTGGCATGTAGTCCTGGTTTTGTCAAAACATTTACTGTGAGATCTTAAACAGGTCATTTACTTTATCTTGGCCTCAGAGACTTATCTCCAAAATGAGTGCCACCGAATTGAGCTAAATCATCATAAACTATTCAAGTTTGGTTAAACTCATCCCATAAATTACGGAACTGATTTCAGATCATACCTCTACTGGGAAGTAGTAGGTAGAATATGCTAAACTGCTTTTCAGTTGTCATTTATAGACATCAGGGTCCACCTTTTCAGTCCTGTGGATGCAATATTAAATGGTATACTTTCCATGATATTTTTACAAAAGACAGACATATCTCTAGCTATGTGGACCCAATAGGCTATCATCAATGTTCTTATTTTAAAATGCAGAGGAATATCAAAAGGGGAATGTAGAAGATGATGCAATGAGAAGTAAAAAGATACAATGATACAGTGTTTATTCTAAGTATGACTGAAAGAGCCACAAGGCAAGAAGTGTGGCTCCTGTAGCTGGACTAGGAGAAGATCAGATTTTCCTTCTAGAGCCCACAAAAGAGCTTGGTCCCTCTGGTCCCTTGATGTAAATCCTCTGAAATTGATATTGATATTGGACATCTGCTCTCCAGGGTAGCTAAATAATGCATTTGTGCTAAAAACAACCATCTTTATAGTCTTTTGTTACAGAAGCCATCGTTTTTTGATGTGCAAAGAATGGGGCACTTATAAGAAATGACTAGAAGTGTAAAAGTGATTTTGGAATTGGCCACTGAGCATAGAAGGGAAGAATTTTTAGACATGTATTTTAAAATGCCAAGATTTTTTTTTTTTTCTGAAAGAGATACCTGGTAGAAAGGTGGGCATTAAAGATATTCTGATTAGAATATGGAAGACTCTTGAGTATAGGAAAGCCTAAGTCACCTAGGAATACTCATCCCTTAATAAACTGGTGTTGCTGAAAATATAATTATTAACATTGCTTTTGGTGAAAGTGGGAGAAAATGACGGGTGTGCTATTGGAACCTGGAGGATAGGTGATTGTTGAGCTGGAGGCTCAATTTGTAAGTGGTACATGTGACAATCTGGAAACATCCCCCATGCTAATGTTGACAGACAGCCTGCTTCTTATTGCTATAATAAAATTCTGGAAAAAGGGGAAACATGGAAAATAGACCTGTTAAGTAGAGAAAGCATTGGATGACTTGTGAAAAAAATATTTTTAAATATTTTTAAGCTAAGAGATTTGCTTTTAGAAAGAGTAGACCAAGAAGTGACACTTGTGCAATTTCAATACTAGCTAAGAATAGCAATGAAACTAACCAGGGTACATTGGTGAGGATTCCCCATGATATTATGTAAACGATCCACAATGATGGTGAAAATGTTAAATCGGCAAAAATGCTGCTTTGAATTAAGATGGGATAAAAATAGGCTAGACGATGCAGGATTGCCAAGTGCCCCACGGACTCTATGGACAGTCAAGGGACTAAAACTTGTCAGCCACAAACGCATGCTATCTTAAAAAACAAAACAAAGGTCACTGTGACCACATAGTCTTGTGTACAGACTCAATTCTTTGAGTAGAGAGGCAAAAATCTTCCAATTTTGTGGCCAAATGCTGGACTTGCAAGTTAAGAGAACTGTTACCAAACTAACAGTATATGCTCTATTAGGTCTGGAATTGCTTGGGACTCTGGGGGACCCTTTCCTCCATGCATTGGCCTCTTTGGGGAACTGTACTACCTATAGCTGCTATTCCGTGCACTTTTTACCACTACATTTGAGAATGCATTCCTTATATTCTGGTCCTGTAGAATCACTGGTGGAGAATAATTTTGTTTTCAGATAGATCACGTTATTTAAATATGAAATTGGAGGCATTTGAACTACTACTATTTGATTTTGAAATATTATGCTACAATTGATGGAACCTTTGGTAGGACGTTGAGGAACAATTATCTTTTTAAAGCATACTATGGAATGCATGTAAATTTGGGGTCACCCAGAAGTCTTAAAAAGGTGAACAATAGATAGGCAAAGATAAAAGATTGTCGGTTTTGGTAAGTGTGGATATTACCTTATATGGTGAAGTTTTGTTGACACAATTAAAATATTAAGATGAGATTATTATGATTATCCAGATAGATCCTAAATGTCATCAGAAATAACCTTAAATGAGAAGGCAAAGGGAGATGAGCTATATGTATGCAAGGCAGAGTGTGACTCAATAATGAATGCAGAGATTTGAAGTTTATGCACTGCTGACTTTCAATGCAGCAGGTGGGCCAGAAGGGAAAAACCAGTTGTGAATCCAGAAGCTGAAAGGAGCGTGGGTTAGAACCTCCCCTGGAGGACTTTGAGCAAGTATATAGCCCCCTAACACCTTAATTTCAGCCCAGGGAAACTGATGCTGAATGTACAGATTCCCAAACTGTGAGATAACAGATTGCTGCTGTCTTAAGCTAACAGTATGTTAAAATCAATGACGGTATCCTCATATGGACCAAATTAAGAACAAACAGACAAAGTCATATCTTATGGTAGACAACACTAAGCATAGAGTCCAATACATGTGCATTAGAGTTTCTCATTTACTTCTTAACTGGATGAGGGAGATGCCTGGATGCACCTGCTTTCTCAGCTCTTCTGTAAAGAGGCAGTGGGATAATAGATGCAAAAATACCTGGCAAAGCACGAGGCTCAGAGTGGTACCCTAGACCTGCCTAAATATAAATGGATAAGGGTCAATGTTTACCTGTTTCTAGGACATTGTTTAAAATACTGTTTTTGTTCCTTTGTTTTTATGCTCACTGGGTCTTTATGTTACAATTTTAAAGAGCACTGCTTATTCAATACAGAAATTGACTACCCAGATGGTCTGTTTTTGCAGTGATGTGAACTCACTTTGGCTGAGTTGAAAGGATTCCCTTGTGTGGTTCTAAGATTAGTTCTCTTGAAACTCTTGCTAATTCCATAGAAACCCTTCCTATTGAAAAAGTCTCCTTTGTAACTGGAGGTGACTGAAGACCGAATTATAAAAATAGGTAATTGGGGCTGGAGAAATAGCTTAGCAGTTAGGAACACTTGTTTCTCTATTATAAGAGCTGGGTTCAATACCCAGCACTTGCATGGTGACACACAATCATCTATAACTCCAGTTTCAGTGGACTGGATGCTGACTTAAGGCCTCCTGTGTACATGGTTCATATATGGTGCACAAACATAAGGGCAGCAACCCAGGCAAGCAAAACACTCATGCACGTAGACTAAAGATGTTTTAAAGTAGTTTAGTTGATGCAGTTAATCAGTACTGCTTATTGAAGAATGCCTTCAATGTTAAAAGAGTTGCCTGAAGTTACTACGTGTTTGTTCTTTTTTTTTTTTTTTTTTTCAAATTAACTATATTATCTCTCTTTCTCTATATGCAAAGACGCATAAAACTCAAACGGTAGACTGCATTCAAACCTGTCCTTCCTCAGATGTTTTCCCAGTACTATAGTTATGGCTAATTTTATGGTCTAGAATAGCAGTGTAGTTCAACAATTAACATTCCTTCTTGAAGATAATAGGTTCTCCCATTATAGTAAAAGATATTGAATTTACAGATAGAAGAGAAACATTTTGTTGTCCAGCCTGAAGACAACAGGACTTTTGCCAAGCTGTGGCTGACGGACTCAGCTCCTACTTTTTCTCATTAACCCTTCTTTTTAAGTCGGGCTAGACCTACTTAAATTTTTTTTTTTTTTTTTAAAGATAATGATAGAGATACTTGGGCAACTACAATTATGAACATTATTTACGGTGCAAAAGAATTAGGTAAGATACACAGCCCGGAATTACTTTTAACTGAACTTTTCAGTTTTATGCTCTGAAATCAGTCATATAACATGAGGTAGTTCAAGTCTCCAGGGCATTTTCTAAATTGTTTTTAGCGGTAAAATGGCTACAAGAGTCAGTTGGATATAGTCCCTACTCATTACTCTTAATACATAAGATTCCTTCCAATAAGCATTTAACAGAAGAACTTTAAAGCAGGAGAAGGAAGCCAGATTATTGTTATAATAATGGGCAATAATTGGTATTTTCTCAAACTTATGTTTATAGACTAGACCACATGACCAGAATGTATCAGTGTGATTACTCAAATGCAAATTATGAATCTTAATCCAGAGATAATTTATGGAGTGGGGTGGGGGACAGAACAGATTCACAGACAGTAATCTGAACTGTGATAAACAGCTCCATTTGATTTTACTATGTCAATCAATCCTTAAGAAAGGTAACACCAGGAGTGGCCAAGTTGTTTTGAGTTTAGGATAACTTGAAAAATTGGCAGAAAAATCTTCATGCACACTTCCCAGGCTGGCACGCTTTCCATTTCTACATATATTCTGGAAAGGGAGAAAGTGCCAGTATGTACTATAAAAAGGGAAGTCATTTTTAGCATAAGTTAAAACAGATGCTTGCGTTCCGCTGCCCCTTGCTTACTGACAGGGGTTTTCTGATAAAGCTGAGATTGGGTCAGTTTTCAGTTCACTCTCTGAGTGCGCATGTGCTAAAGCTGGGAGGAGGGAGGAGAAAATGTGATCCTCTCCTAGAACTGGCTGTTTCCTTGCTATGTCGGTGTGTTCTGCCACTGCTCTTTATGAGCTAGACCTGGAGATGCTACGCCAGATGACACTGTGTAAACAAACTTCAGAGTTTTGGGGGCTTTTCCCTACGTTGATTTAGAAGCCACAGGAATTTCGGTGCATGTGCCTCTGACCCTAAAACTTCTACCAGGACCTTAGCTCTCCAAGCGACCATCTGAGACTGAAGTAAAACTTCCAAAGCTGGTAGTATTAAGAAGAAATACCAGAGAGAGCTTCTTTGTGTGCTATCTTTGGAACTTAGTCATTCCTTAGGCTGTTTAGAGCATGCCTCTGTGCTGTGAGAAATTCTTTCTTTTCATTGTTAGAATTGAAGTTTACTTCCTGAATGCAATATTTTTCTTCCTCAAACAAATGAGATTGGTAATGTGGTTAAATTAAACTAAACTAAACTAAACTAAACTAACTAACTAACTAAATAAATGGGTTACTCTGTCCACTTTGGTTTTTTATTCTGGTTTTTTTTTTTTTTTTTTTTTTTTTTTTTTTTTTTTTTTTGATTTTTTGCATGCAAGCAATAGCTTCACTTTTAATATATATGGCATTTCTTTTACACTGATAAAGGCAGCCTCTTATGACTTAGGGCAGTGGACCAGTGTTCTTCATGGGAATAACTTTGGTAAAGTCACAACAAACATGACTCTGAGATAGCTAATAAAGAATTAACAACATGTTGCATACCTAAGGTGTACCTTTTTGGTTTTCTTTATGTGTTTACAAAATTTTTTTTCTTTTTATCTTAGGCTGTAAAATAAGGATGCTTAGACTGCTCATCTGAGCTAGCATTACATAGCTAGTGACACTGACCAGAATTCATTAGACTCAAATCTAAAGTAAAAGGCTTGAGTTTTTCAGACTACATGGGGGACTCATTATTTGTTATAGCTTGTTGTGTTGGCCTGTGAGACACTTGGCCAAACATGTTTGTACTATAACCTTTGTGATTCAAAGAAAGCACAAAATTGTTTCTCCTATTTAAAAAAAAAAATCAAGATTGCAACCACTAATTTTAATTACCAGAAAAACACCATCTGATGATTGTCATGGTGAATATTGCTTCCCCTTCTGGAAACAATGACTATAGACTCAAACCTCGCTGTCTTTGTCCTTAACCATCTTAACTGTTTATGCTTCTGTTTATTGACATTCTAAAAATTTAACATACCCATGAGAGTGACTTCTCATGCATATGCCAGGGTTTCAAGTAAACCAGACTAACTTCAAACTCACCATGTAGCCAAATGTGACCTTGAACTTCTGATGCTCTTGTCTCTATTTCTCTAGTGCTGAGCTTACATGCAAATATCTCCAAGCTGAACTTATCTGCTCTTAAGGATTAAACCCAGAGCTTTCTTTATGGTAAACAAGGACCCTACCAGCTGAACTAGATATCCAGCAGAAATAATTTTGGCCAAAGAGATGGCTCTACTGTGTTAGGTCACCACAAACCTGGTGACCTGACATTGATCCCTAAGACCCCTGGTGGAAAGGAGAAAATCTACTCCTGAAAGTTGTCCTCTGACCTCTGACCTCTACAGGTGTACACACACACACACATATGACATATAGTATATGTGTAAGTCAGAGGATAACTTTTTACACATATACTATATGCCATATATATATCATATCACTATATGTATAGCACATACGTCTCTCCCATATTTTACATGCATTTACACATACAATAATTATAGTAATAAGATAGTGAAATTTAATGAAATAGTGACTTTTTGGTGAACTGGAATAAGGGGTAAAAAATCAGAACTTGTAATAAATTATTCAATTCTTATTTTGCTGTAAAGCAAATGAACAATTCAATAAGAGACCCATGTTCACTTAGATCTGACAGAAAATTCTGGCTTCTGTAAGTCTGTCATGGAACAATGTGCTGGCCCCGATTATCACGTCAGTTTTAAGCAGCACAAGCTGTCTTCATGTGTCATTCTATCTTTTTGGGTTATCTTTGTGGCTATCTGCAGAATCAGTTTGTTGAGCAGGTCAATTTTGAGAACATATGTCTATATGATTTTAATTAGGCAGCACTGAACGGCCAATGCAAACTGGTTGAAGGATACTCATACTCATCTCTCTCCCAGTTTTAAATATTCCCTGAGCTGTTTTTGGACTTGCATAAAATAATAAAAATAGGTATTGTCTTTGATATTCAGGTCCCCTTACTTCACCATTGAACTCATTTCAGAAAAATAAATAAAAAGATAAAAGGTGTAGATGTCCTGGAAAACCCACTTTATAGATATTTTAGAGAGGGAAAAATTCATGATCACTGATTAATATCGTTGAAATTTTATAGTTATCAATGGAGGCCCTAGGACTTGAGCCCTGTTAGTGTGGTTCTTGTTTCTATGCATTTAATCACTATGCTGTCCTCAACTAGTATTTTTTAAAACCCTTCATCCACACATCAGCCCAGTGTATAAGCATACATGTATAAATTAACCTCTATAGATAGCTACTGGAACTTAAACTGTACTCGGTTTTCTTTAGTCAATTTTTCTTACATAAAGTCCCCATAATATCTCTTCTTATAGTCTAGAGATTTTTTTTACCTGCAGTGACAAAAATCTATCTCCTGTTTTTGTCTTTGTATTCTCAAAAAGGAAACAGTTGAAAAGAAAAAGTCTGTGTTTCTCACATAATATCCTTTTCAAAGCGTGATAAACATATTTTAGAAGAGAGTTTTATCCTGTAAATTCTTTTCCAATATAAGTTCTTTTAGCTTGAGTTTTTTTATATAATGCCTCTACTATCAACATTTGTTCTACTTATTTACATATGAGGAAAATATTTATTTGCTGTTTTCCACTTTATGAAATTTTCATTCTGGTGCCATACTGCCTGAAGACATGTTCGAGCATTAAGAAAGCAAATCTTAATGGCCAGAAGCAGCTCTTGAGAGGCAGAGGCAGGGAGATCTCTCAGTTTGAGACCAGCCTCATCTACATAGTGAGTTCAGGAAAGCCAGAGCTACATAGTGAGACCCCCTGTACATATATGTTACATACATATAATACAGGGCATGTATATCTCAATTATTTGAAATTCTTTTGGCAGTGCTGATATTCTCCCTTTAATTTAAGTTTCCCAGAGTTCTTTAGTTCAAGACCCCAAACAATTCTCTTTTTAAAACATACTCATTCTTAGTAAATCCCCAAATCTACGTATAGCCATTTCTAAATCCAAAGGATAATTAAAAAATTATCAGAACTCTGGATTAAATGACAGATTTATTCACTATTTTAGGAAATGGCTTTTCTAATCAATTTCAACTGAATGAATCCACAATCAGCTTTTGGCGTCCTCCATGCTAACGGTAACATTGCTCTCTGCTTTTGAAGGAGAATTGATATTCACAAATCATATGTCACAAGCCACTAAAAGTGTCAGAATCCCACAGCAGGCCCTTGGTGGCTTGTTAATCTCCCCTGTTTAAAGGAAACAGACTAATTCACTTACATATAATGAAAGCCATGCCTCTCAGTCCAGCCCCTCAAGAAGCATCAGCCCATGGAGGCACCGCCTTCTCTCTTCACCTCCTTCTTCCTCCTGGCTCTCACAATTAAACATAGAATTAAGACACAGCGATTTCCTTAATGTTGCCATGTCTGAGTCCTTTCAGATGTCACATATGTGGGAAAAGAGAACAGTTCATGTTTTCCTTGTGTCGAAAATAAGTAGAAGGGTCCCCCTACTCACATTTACCATTCTTTTCCACAAAGCATACAAGATAAATCAGGATGTTAAATGCGAGGGCCAGATGTATATATAACCTTTTGCCCTCATTATTGTAATTGGTTTCCATCAGAGAGAGGGTGGGAAGTATAAAGTGGCATGAAATAGGAATTAATTAATGCAAAGCTGAGGAAGTAAATGTTCCACGTTGGCTTAGCTAAAGTACCAGAGTTTTAAAATCATGATGATAAGAAGTTTCAAGAGAATCGATGATAAAATGCGTAATCCTAAAGGAGAAAAAGAAATGACTTATCCCTATTGTTTGCATTCAATTATTATCTATTCTTCATGTATTGTGTCCAGGCTATACTATTTTTAATGTATCTTGTATATACATTTATTTTTGTACTTTGAAAGACATGCCAAATGTTCTAACACTTGTGGCTCACTGTGCCCGTGGTTGGATCTTTATTTTGACTTTGTGTGTTTTTTTCCTTTTTAGTAGCATTGGCTATTTGTGACAACTAAATATAGTTGAGTGAGGTCACCCTCACAAGTGTCTTAATGACAAAGGGAGAAACGTGGCACTGGGATGAAAACCGATTTGTGCTTTCAATGTATGTCTTCATCAAAGCTTAGAGTCATAACAGTGAATATCTGCAGTTAGGACATTTAGGAGGGAAAAGTTTTCATTGCAAGCATACTGTACATGTTAGTCATGGCTCAGAGTGGTGTAGGAATTTTATGGAGTAAGAAGGGGGAGGGGAAGGAAGGTATTGAATTTCCTTGCAAATGTATTTTTAAATAACATTTCAGAATCAGGATCTAGGAAGAAAGGAAAGACAATAAAGAGAAGGATTTTGCAGTTGTCACATGACTTGAGGATGGCATTGAGCATCAGGAATGGGGTGTGAAGAGACCCAAGGAGACACTGATTAAAGAACTGAATGTGGCAATGTCTAGAATCCTACAAGATACCCTGCTAGAGTGTGCTGACAGCTAATCTTGGAGTATAAAGTCAGAGTGGAGGTTCTGAGGTACAGAAGAGGCTTCCAGAGGTCATTTAGGTCACTCCATGCTTGTTTCACACACCATACTCATCATCCTGACATCTCTTTTCCACTCCTAACAATGATAATCACAATGGGAGATTCTACTGTGTTTGTTAATAGCCAGGTTTAGTATTTGGCTAAATATCTGGATATATGTAATATATATTAATGAATATATTTCTTATTCATACATATTGTATTATCTATTTTCTCTTTTCAGCATGCATGTCTAAATTTACCCCTTCTTGGGATAAATAAGGCAGTTCATGTCATCCCTCCCTCTCTCTCTCTCTCTGTCTCTCTCTGTCTCTCTGTCTCTGACACACACACACACACACACACACACACACACACACACACGCCTGATTAGTCTCAGTAATAAACTATAATTATTTTTGTAATGTGAATTGAGGAGCCTGGGATGATGGCTCAACTGGTAAAGTGTTCAAAGAGCTTTTCTACCACAGCATGTAGACCTGATCTGAGTTCAGATTTCTGGGGTTTTAAAAGGGTAGGCATGGGGTAGAGGAAGGTAGGTCTCTTGAGCTCCCTGGCCACCCAGTGCAGCAGCATTGGTGAGCTCTGGGGTCAGTGACAAACATCATCTCCAAAGCTAAAATGGAAAGGAATCAACAAAGACAACTAATGTCAACCACTAGACTTTATAGCACACACTCAACTTTGCACATCCATAGACACACATATATGTGAACACATGATATATGCATACATCACATATGATATGCATACATCACACATATGTATGATATATGCATACATCACACATATATACAGAATTTAAATTGCAAAAGAAAATATATAAGTTAGATGTTTTTGAGAGTCTCTTAGCCAGTAAACCCTGGTGTGTAATTAGGATTTATATCTTTTTACTTTTTACTATACTTCCTGGAGTTGTAATTTTCTGAAATACATTTTGAGCTATGCAATGCACGTTAAGTATAAAGTGTCACGTTTACTACAGACACTAATTTTCTGTCTTATTGTATGGGTAATTTTATTCAGGTAGTTTGTGTTATATAAAGTCTAAAGAAAATATGTCTCAGACAAATAAGAAAATAGCTAGAGGAAAGAAAGAATGAGGATCCCTATAAACCAAAAGTGTAAATGATTTCCAGTACAGGATATGGTCGTTGGTATCCCACTAACTTAAACAGACTTTTCTTAATGATACAATATAAGTACAAAGTTACTAAGAATATTTTGTTCACATGGTAAAGAGAATCTTTCAATGGGGAAAGATACTGTCAATAACATAACTAAAATGTTTCATTAAAAGTAGTTGAATATTTCATTCTCTGATTCTACTTTTCAAGATGCATTTGACAACATCCACCTTTTTTTTTTTTTTTTTTTTTTTTTTTAATTTCCTTGAGGTAAATAAGGCAATTCAGGCACAACCACAAACTGACAATTGCTTCAAAGGATTCATAGAAATCTTAGAACAGTCGAACATTATCCTCTGAATGGTTTTTAGATTTTTCCAACTTAAAGTTTTTAAATTGCTACTGCTTTCAAGAATGTCCAAAATCTGAGTCTGGCGGGTGCCCTGCTGGTACAATCATTCTTTTCTGCAGCTTTCATGTTCCATTTTCATTGCTTCTGTTTACCAGGATATCCAGGTACCATTCACAGACCATCGTTAAGAGAGCATCACTTGGGATTCTCCCATTCCTGAACTACAGATTTTCGCACAAAGAGCATTGCCCTTTTAACTGAAAGTTGAAATCAATATTCAGAGTGGATTAAGTATTAGAAATTGTAGCCGCCCGTGGCCACAAGTCAACTGGATTCACCTGAAAGGGGGGCTGGGAATGAAAGGGGAAGGACGGCGAGAAGAGATGAGGCCAAGACAAAGTTCTCTGATCAAGGCCCAAAGCTTTAATGTTCAGCTCTCAATTTAAAGGGGAAGACCCAACCCACAACCCCTCCTGGTTTCAGATGGGTGGGATAATCCATAGTCCGTTCCAGGTCACGGCCGGAGATGTCTCAAGGCAAGCCCAGGGGCAGTTCTGCTGTGTTCCGGGCAGCCAAGGTGGGTAACTCCACCTAGATCCCGTCACTTGACCTTGCTGTGGCAACCAAGGTCTCTCAGTCCTGCTCATGGGGGGGGGGGGGGGGGGGGCGGGGGGGGAGAGTACAAGAAATCTAGAGCTTACATTTAAAAGTACATTTTTAAATGGCATGCTTTTAGGTCAATTAGACTCTTCTGTTGTTTAACCCAAATTAAACTAAAAAAAAAAAATACATTAATAAAAATAGTATTGTGGAATATTGGGGAAGTTCCAGTGCCTCTCATTCAGAAGTATGTTCCTCATTCAGCAACACATGCTAAGGGCTCATACTTTGTGAAGTAGTTGTTAGTTTTTACATGCTACTCACCACCCGGAAGCAGAAAAAAAAATAAGTAAGTATTCATACAGGTGCATTATGGCCTGAATCATAGAGAAGGAAGAGGATAAAGAAAAATAAAATGCAAGCCTAAGGGGGTCTAAGTGTTTGGGTTAAGATAAATGATCCCAGCTCAAGTTTCTCCAGGGAGGACTTCTCTTTGTCCGGAGATAAAGGATCTGTGTATCATCTTCAAGGCATTAGAGAGGTGGTGAATCCAGAACAGCAGCACATATTATAGCAGAGACAAAACAAATCTATCATGGAAGGGTAACAGAAGAAATCAATAATGTTTATTATTTAACAGATAGGATCTATTTGTACTGTATGAAATCTCTGTATGTGACGGAGTGGTGCAGTACATACATGACTCATCGCATGAATCGCTGTGATGAACAGTAGTTCTGTCAAATGTGGGGGAAGGCAGAGACACATGCTAATGTATAAGAGCTGTCTATGTGCCCTAATCAATTCAAACAAAGGTTCCTTCAAAAGATCCTCAGTGTTGAAGCAGAAAGAAGAAGTGAGGTGGATGTACTTTTTAGCAAAGTGATCAAGATCACCTTTCCAGGAAATGTAGCAATAGCGGGGGAGGTGAGCGATGGCTTTAGGTACATGTGTATTTCAGGGACTTTATGCATGCACACAAATGGCAAAAGAAGTAGTACCTAGGTCCTATAAAAATTGTGACTACGAAAGTGCTGAGCAGACAAAATCAATAAGTATATAAAAAAATAAAAACTCAAAGCAACCTATACACAATACCAAATGCAGATTTATTAAGTGCAGCATAATAATAAGTTTGTCAGGCACAACAAGTCTGAAGAAGTCCAGTGCGTCTAAGCCTTGCCAGACTATGCGAGGCAGATTTCTCTTGCCTCCCTGGCTCAGCTCCTAAATGAGGCTTTTATCTGGAGAGATAATTCCAGATGTTCTGACCCCTTCCAAATTCTTATTTGATGATCAGTCATCTGGAGTGGAGCTCTGACTCCCTGTTGAGTTTTCAGAGTGATGCACCTAGGCTTGCTCTCCTAATTAACATGGTGGGTCATCCCCATGCACCAAAGTAGTTCTTTCAGGTCAAATTGTCAGATCCTCAAATCTGTGTCATTGCCCCTGGGGAAAAGACAAGAGTACCCTTGAAGTGGCCTTCATATGCTTCTGCCTAGCAGGCTCCCACGAGTGCCTGAAAAATCTCAGCTGTTCTTTCTTTCTTTCTTTCTTTCTTTCTTTCTTTCTTTCTTTCTTTCTTTCTTTTTCTTTTTTTTTTCTTCAATAAACTACCAGCAAAAAGACTCAGAGAGCTTCTGTAGGGCAACAGAAGCTGCGTACAGCTGAATGAGCAAACCCTCTGATTATAACCCTTCTAGTCAAGATTTCAATGCTGAAGAATGATCTTGACATGGAGTTGCTTCTGCAAGTGACTACTCATTAAAAATTTATTATTGTTGCTATGTTAAGAGTTGCTTTTAACATAGATATTTCTGGACACTTTAGTTTGTGTTCTATATGGAATCAGAGGGATAATTAAGAAAACGTTCATTCACAAATGTTAAAAGTTTAAGGTAGGAAAGACCAGAAGACCACCATAGGCCTTCTTAAAAGTTTCAAATTAACAGCACAATGACATTCTGATTGTTGGCAGTAAATTCAGTTGGTAATTGTATTGCTAAAAGTGTCTTGCTTTGAATAGAGCAATGATGGCTTTCATCATACAATACAAATTTTTGATGAATACCCGTTGGCATAGTAAAGAGATGGTAGTGTCAATCTGGTAGTGTCGAAATCTCAATGCATAACTTTGGATGCTGGATTAAGAGAATAATTAGTTTTGGATCCATTTAATCCATATAGGAAGACACTGTCACAGAAGTAATCATTTATAATAACAATGAAGCGAAAGACTTCCGCCCTATACCTCAAACTTCTACAACTACCTAATATAGGACTTAAGGAAGGCAATATAATGGTATCTATAAATACCTATAATTTCTGAGTGGAAATGGAATAGTCAGTATAGTGGTGGGTATGATAGAGTCCTGGGGTGGACGCACAGTGAGAAACACTCTTTCAGGGACGCATATATCCTAGTGGAGAAACAAGATAATTCATGCTAATAGCTCTGTCCTATTTTGAAATGTAGTTTGAATGTTCACGGATTAAAAGCCAAAAACATGTGGCTGAAGAAATAATGACATCAGGGAAAATAGTGTTGGAGATACTCGGTGAACTCATATTTTGATTGACATTTGGAAAGCTATGCTACTATCTCAAACACATGACAAATAGGAGAGTTCAAAAATCACTTTTCTTGGTGGAATAGATTTTAAGCAATTAAATGCTATCTTTTTTTAAATTTAATGATAGTTGTTGTGGGATTAAATATTATCTGGCTTTCAAAATTATCCAAATGAATCTTGGCAAAAATCATCCATGAAGTCATGATATGTCAGAGAGCATTGTCTTTTTTTGTGTGTGCATTTTCAGTACTGTGATGACTAGATGCATGTGAAGGGTGGCTCTAAGGCTCATAAAAGAACATAGGTCCTCCAAGAAAGAGATTCAGTCAAGGAAAGGTATTTCCTAAACAATCATGGTGATGAGTCTACAGCACATACTTTAGTAGGAAATTTAAAATATCTAGACCAAATTATATCAACCACCTAGACATCTCAAGCTACAAGAGGGGAAAAGTTGTCT
This sequence comes from Arvicanthis niloticus, assembly GCF_011762505.2. NCBI lineage: Eukaryota > Metazoa > Chordata > Mammalia > Rodentia > Muridae > Arvicanthis > Arvicanthis niloticus. The sequence goes on along the minus strand of NC_047676.1, from coordinate 35,983,049 downwards.
TTGTATAAAATTTTACAAATAATTTTCGATATGTCCCTCCAATAAACCAGTTGGGAGTGTCATAACCTCCACTTTGCCATGAGAAAACCCATGATTTTGAGACACTTCCTCAGTTTGCTGAAGTCTTCAAACTAATATTTTTATGCCCTCAGCCTTGTTTCTTTAAAAAACCCAACACATAATGTTGTTTTTCTGATTCAACTGTAGGACAGACCTGAAAATAATATCTTCCAGGTAATAAGGATGGTTTTGTGATACAGTAATTTCCCTTTTAAAAACTTCACAGCAACAAGTGGCAGGTAGAGAAATTCGCATCTGTATTTTCTGTGGGGGCTATATGATACCATTATCTGCCTGTTCACTAATGTTTGCATCCTGTATCCATCCAATGTGTTTTAGTGTATTATTTTTCTTACAAACCTCCTGTATACAAAAGGTAAGAGCTCAGATCATACCTAAGGGCAGGAAGGAAACCCTCAAACATTCATCATCTCATTCAGTCCACTGCAAAGGTGCTAAGAATGATTCAAAACATGTACAAGATGGTTTCCTACCCTATTCGGCTTACTCCTGTTAGGAGGATCTCAGAGGGATAGATGTCTGTACACAATCTACTGCTGAAAGCTTTGAGTCTTTGTACCCATGAGGATTTGAGCATGTGTGTGTGTGTGTTTTGCATCACACAGGGAACAAACACAACACAGAGACAGAACTGGTCTTGGAGCTGTTATCCTGTGATTTCTGTTTTGGGAGGCTAATCCTATTAGTTATATAATTTCCATTTTTTCTTGGCCTTTAAAATAGATATCTCAATTTAAGATACAACATGCTGACTTTTAGTGTTGTCATGGGTAGAGCATGTACCATTAAAACTGATGTATAGAGATAATACACACCACATGGTTCCTTACTGTCTATATGTCTGGATTTAATCACAGATTCTACATGAAGTGTCGCAATCCTAGGATGAGCTAGCTGTTAGATTTTTCTGGGATTGAGCTCGCTGTATGTTATAGGTGAAACTACATTAAGAGACTACTGAGGTTAATTATATCTGAATGGTTCCAGTACAATCTGCATCAGTTGACACTCTGTGCACACTAAATAAACAGTCTGGAGGGAGACCTATAAAGCAGAGCAAGAAAGCAGCTAGCTGTCTTTGCTCTACATTCTTTTATTTTTTCAGATCTTCTGACTCCAACAGTGATTCTGTTTTATTTGATGTATAGTTAACCAAATGTATGCTTGCAATATCAAATAATTAATAGCAAAGAAGATCAGATCTTGAATTTAAATCATCTAAATGCAGGAATAGTTCTTAGCTGGAGATGATATGTACCAGTATAGCACCCCTCCCAAGCATTGCACCCTAGGAAAGTATGACATTATTTACTCCAAATTTCAAATTATGTGGTATAACTTTAGAAAACAGACTAATCAGCAAAAAAAAAATGTATACAGGAGTTACCCAATAAGATTAAAGACCTAATCTCTTGCATGTGTCTTTTTGAGTTTCCGCCATGTAAAATCTTATTCTCCAAAAACCATAGTCTTCATGTCTGGAACACTATTTTTGTTCTTAAACAAGAAAATATAAAGATTGAAGCCATGTAATCTAGGATGATTTGAAAAGACCTTCCCTTTCACCAAGGCTTCAGGTTTGATGCCTTAAGTCCAGGGGTCTACAAGCTCCATCTTTCCTCATGAAAGCAGTTTCATTGACTTGTAATGAGGTCCATGTTAGAGGAGATAAAGAGATACAGTTCCTTCAGGGAACCCATGACTTTGAGGATAAACATGTTACATGTTCAGGAAGATTTTAGGGTCCTGTTAACCTTGCAATTGAAACACACTCACTAATTCTACAAAATTCACTGAAACAGTGAAAAAAAAAAAAAAAAAAAAAAAAACACCACAGGAGTATTTTGGCATAAACTGGACTGTAGAGCTGATAATTAACTTGAACTGGAGTTGAGAGTTGTACCACTGAATATCATGTGTCTGTCACCTTGCAATAAAATGGAAATGCCTGTAGAATCCTACTCAGGGCCACCACAGGGACTGTGTGTCAGCTGGCAAGTATTAAACAACATCCCAACTGAGAATTCTCAGTTCCACCCAACCCTCTAATGACACATTCATGGGTAGTCTATACACGTAGAACAATTTTTGTATTTGCAAAGTGGTGAGAAAATAAAAGTTTAACCAGACGAAAGACAATTTGCCCTGACCACAGAACTAGCAAGATGAGGCTTTGCATAATGCCCTGAATTTTCAGGATTCAAGTCTCCCCAGATTACAAACATCTTCTTTTGAGTAAATCATACAATTATTTAACTTCAGAGTTTTGTTGTGTCCACGCCAAAATAACTTGTCTCAATTCCAGATTTTTTTTTTTTTTTTAATAATCTCAGGAAACTTCAGGTAGTGCCAGTGATCTAAGTGGCATCTCCTACCTACACAGACATTTATTTTCTTTGTAACAATCTTTATTTACCAGCAGTTTTGGCAGTTGAAACAGGAGGAAGTGAAACATTAGATTTTTTTTTAAGAGCAAAGTCTATGGGGAGGAAAGGGAATACAGGGTCACCCGGGTAGACTAAAGTGTGTAACTCTTTTCTCTCTCACCTCATTCCTGCTCCTCCAGAATGGCAGTTGGGTAATACTGCATCAGTTTGATAAGACTGCCTTACTCCTCCTAACAACCAAAGCCATCCTAGACACCTTTTCATGTACACTCCCTCCATTAACGCTTCACAGAACTTTAGAATTGCTTTTTAAACTAGCAGCGAAATTAATGACTTTCTTGAGTAACACTTCTCATAGAGAGCGTCGCGCTGAGGAAAACAGTTGATAGTGCAGTCTAGGATCCTTTTCCTGAATAAAGACATGGGGTCTTTTTCTTCCTCCAGAAACATACTCACAAAAGAGCCTGGGATGTCGATAAAGTCTGTGGCGTTTGGCTGCCAGTACAGACTTCATTTTGTTTATGTTATTACTCCGCGAAGCAGACAAGATGAGATTGTCATTATCCAAATGTTGTCCAGGGTTTTCCAAGTTTGTTCCTGAACTAAAGTAACAGATTGCCAAAAAGCATGTTTACGACATTGAATTCATTGTATAATAAAGTGTTAGGTAGATCAGCTAATAAAATTACTTATTTTAGACTTCAATCTCAGTTGAATTTGGGTTTAATTTACCATCAGGGACAAAGAGAGTTGATTTTGTGATAAACTGAAATGCACCCGACATTGCATTGTTAATACGGAGTGCAGTCTTTTATCTAGATTTTACCCATGGAAACCATTCCCTTTAAATGGACGAAGTTGCCCAATAGTAACTGTATTGCCAGTGGTCACCTAATTGATTTTGATACCCAAATTTGTTAAAATGTAGTTGGCAAAGCATACCCTGTATTGTCTCTTTTGACTGACACTATGGCCTTGTGAGCTAGGATGGAGTTGGTAAAAGATTAGGAATGGAATTGAAGTTAAGTCCTTCAATTCCCACCGTTGGTTTCCTAGGGAAAAATTTTAACAAGTTCACCTTTCTCCCTTTCCTGACATGGGGAGTGTTATGATCCGCATCTGTTGTTTAAGTATTAATGAGTCAAGTCTCTTGAGAAAGGCAGTGATGTGCTCCTAATCTTTGGCCCAAAGTATCACTTAAGATAATGTACCTCACTTTATGCTCCTTATCAAATACAGAATAGGAAAAGTGAATCATGATGCCTGAAGTATAAATAATGTATTTTGCCCTCAACATAGTCAGCAGTCAGACAGCTGAACTTTCTACTTGTGGTGTGCTTTTATTTTTATGCTTTAGTTTTACAAAAGTATTGTGGAAAATATGGGCCATTCATTCTGTTTTCCTTGTTTCTATATGTCATGTACTTTATTTTACAGTAAGAAATCTGAGGTGGTTGCTCCTTCTCTGTCTTCCTAGTTAACACTACCATATTAAGTATAGATTGACTATGCATATATAATGAATATGCCCTTGAGTATTTTCATATCATAACTTCATAAGTAACTTTGTCTTTTCCTTCTAGCTATCATTTATCATGTTGCCAAAAATTTATATTATACCATAAAAGAATTGTATTTCACATAGATTCTGTAGCATTAGATGAAGCCACCTTTATCAGAGGGCTTTGGTAAGATGAGGCTTTTGCACATTCTGAATAGGCCAGGATATTATGGGTCTTATACAGTGAATTGTTTGTTTGTTTTCCTACTGAGTTTTTCTAACTCTAAATGCATTTAAAATAAATATTCTTTTATGTTCTTTTCCCCCTTGATGCCACTTAGATCTCAGTCCTAATTGTATGAGCACACCATTTAGAGACTGGTTTCATGCAAAGAAGATGAAAATGATTGGCTGGTTTACAAAGGCCTGAGCTCACATCAACACTGTTCGGTCGCGTAGAGAGCCTAATGAGTTGAAAAGAAACTGGTGTTAGAATGCTAGTGAATCATGCAAGCTAATAAAACCAAGATCCCACCAAAGCAGCATCTGGGAGTGAGGTTTTAAGGAGCAGGCAGGAATGTGCACTAATTATCGGATTGTTAATATGTTACATATGTTTTGGAGAGGAGATTGTGTGACTCAGGGCAGGCAGTAGCTGAACTGGTAGCCCTGGGTTTTATCCATCACAGATTTGGTATTAAAACTCCAGCTGCATTACAGATTTCTAATGGACCAAATTCCTACACATGACCTGCCGATGTAGTGTCACATTACACCACATTTAGATATTTTTTTTTAATATGTATGGGAGGACTGATGTCCATGTGACATTTTCTTTAGTAGGATAGAAATTTGAACATATCATGATACCATTTGCAATTGTACTGTAACAACAGGTAAAATTTGAGAGTTACAGGTCTTCATATGCAACTAATTTTTTGATTTTTTTTTTTATTTCTTGAAATTATAATTACACCATCTCCCTTTTCCTTTCCCCTATATAACCCTTCCTGTGTATTCACGTGCTTGCTTTCAAAAATCACGTCTCTCTCCTTTTTTTTATTAAATTGTCATTACATGCATATATGGATATGCATACATATGTATAAACATAGCCTGTTCGATCTGTTTAATGTATCGTGTATGTATGTTTTCAGGGCTGACCATTTGGTATTGGCTAACCAATGCTATGCTCTCCCCTGGGGAAGAGTGTTTCTCCCACTCTCAGCATCTCATAGCTGCCTATAGGTCTTCATCAAAGGTTGAGGCCTCATGAGTCTCTTTGCATGTTAGTGTGTGTGTTTAGGCCTCTTTGCATGTTAGTGTGCATGTTTAGGCCTCTTTACGTGTTAGTATGCGTGTTTAGGTCTTGTTCAGGCAGCCATGTAACTTTATGGGCTTAGCTTCTCCAACATGTCTAGGAGACACAATCTCAGCAAATTTCTTGTTCCTTTGATTTTGACTGTCATTACATCTCCTATTCCCCAGCAATATGCAAGCCTTACGTGGAGGGATTGTGTTGTACATGTAGACATTGGGATTGGGCTTTACAACAGCTCTGTATATATTTAAATTAAGAGTTAATTTCTTATCTTAAAAATACATCATAATTTTATTTTTGTTATGAGATAGATGAAGACAGGGAAGATGCAAGGCAACTCAATTGTGTGTATTTTATGATTTGAAAGAGCATTTTTAGTTTTAAGTATACATCCTTCTATCCTGTGTGAGAGATACTGTTATTTATAATGCCTAAAGTGTCCCTCTTTTGTGAGGTAAGTTCCTAATTAACCATTGGCTCACTTTTGCCTGCTGCAACATAATCACCAGTAATAGAAAAACTAATTTATTCTATGGTTCTATTACTAACCTTTACTAATATAATCAAGTTAAACATTTCCAAGTTGGCAAAAAAATATAGACATTGAAAACAAATTCCAACTATAAATACATTTGTACTTCATAAATACAAATTCATAAATACAGTCACTTCTAGAATATGTATGTACATGTGTATATTTCACTTGAATACCTATGATGCATATCTTTTAATTCAAATTATAACTTTAACTCATATGATTGACTATTTTTCTCAAAGTTTACTGTGTAAAAGTGGAAATTTCCATGATTTGCTATAATGCTTTCAAAAGTTAAACTAGTAACAACAGTAAACAGAAAAAGAAATATTCATTCAAAAATTAGCAATAGGTAACTTGGAAGGCTTCCTCCCTGGCAGAGTTTAAATCCTAATATTGAAACTGCCTAGAAACCTGTTTCTCTTGGTTACAGAGGGAAAATTTCTACTGTGGATGGCCTTTTATTTAATTAAACATAGTGTTTGTGACCAGTCATTTGCATAAATCATTTTTATTTTATATTTATTAGTGTTTTGCCTGCATGTATATCTATGTGAGGGTATCAGATACCTTGGAACTGGAATTACAAACAGTTGTGAGTCGATATGTAGGTGCTGGAAATTGAACCCAGGTCCTCTGGAAGAGCAGGCAGTGCTCTTAACTGCTGAGATATCTCCCAGCCCTAGTGAGCAGTCATTTGAATGAAGCTTCATATATAGTTCTGAACTCCTTGGGAATTTTTCAGATAAAATTGAGGTTCGATCCTTCCCAAAAGAATACATCAAAAAGTGTGGCCTGGCCTATATCAACTATGAGGCATCTTGGTGCAACCTTTAGGGGGACTCTGAGAATGAATCACCCACACGCTTTCCAATTATCTGTCTATCACGGGATGATAATGTTCCTCCTTGCCCAGAGAAGATGTGCAGACCCCTCACTTCATGAAACCATGTCTAGTGTAATTAATTACTCACTTTGAATGAGAGAAGTAGAAGTTTGCATCATGGATGTTATCTTTTCCCTTAAGAAGCAGAGAGAGTTTCTTGGAGCCATGAATACCAAAATTACATTGTGGGCTGAACTGAACAAGCTATTTTTCATCACTTAACACATACAGAATAAGCAAACTGACTTGAGAAGGTTAATTTTAGGTACTCTTAAACTTCTTAGATGTAATTATAATAATAATAAAATGGTTTATGTTGGGACTTGCTAACTAGGATAGCAAATGATGCAAATCAAAGTGGGTTTCTTTTCCAACTTGGAAACTCGAGGAAAAGGTTTTTAAAAATCATGTTCTAAGACACAAAATGAACCCAAACTGTGGTGTGATTAAATACGTGGAACAAAACCCAATAACGTACCATAGTAATTTGATAAGGTTGCTGCTAACATCAAAGAATGATTTTCTTCCTGAAATAAATTGCAGATAGAATTAAAAAAAAAAATGTCATTTCTAAAAGTTCCTATGGAACTTTAAAACTGGATGCATTTATTAAATAATTCACACAAATTACATATTCTATATAACTAAAGAACATATATTATATGTATACCCATATGTGGTATATATACTGTTTACCTACATATATATGAATTATTTTCTATCACTAATTTTAATTTATGTCCATTTTTACAAGTGTGTAAAATAAAAGAAATAGCACAATAATACTCATAATTCTACCACATAGAAATATCTGCTTTTGTATTTTTCTAAAATTCTCTTTACTTTTTACTCTGTATCTATGATTATGTAATTAATAATTTTTATTCTCATATATCTATTACACAAATGAAGGGTTTCATAATGTATTTTAAGTATATCATGTAATGACTATATTAAATCCTCATACCCAATTTAACCCCATACTTCCTGAACCTGTTAGTCTCCTTGCTCTCTCTAAATAGTCTTTTTCTTGACTTCATGCCATATGTATATGTATATTATATATGAAATATGTGAAAGATTATACAATATTTGTCTATTTGTGGTTCTGCCTCTGAATTATTTTCTCAGTAATATAATTATCTATTTCCTCCAATTTTCTACAGGTGATATAATTTTCTCATTTTATGGCTTAATAAATATTCCTGTATGCATTTTTACATTTATTACTAAGTCATCTGTTGATAGACACCAAAGCTGATTCCACAACGTGGCTATCATAACTACTGCTATGGTAAAGATGGATTAGCATGTATCTCTCTAGCATATTGACTTTGATTTCTTTTGGTAGATTTCTAGGAATAGTGTACCTAAACCATATGGTAGTTTTCTTTGTTTTTGAGTTACCTTCCTACTGATATTCACAGTGGTCAGGCTAATTTACATCATTACCAGTTGTTTATAAGTATTCTTTTTTTCCTGTGTCCTCAACAAAATTTGCTGTTGTTTGTTTTTTTTAATTATAGCCATTCTTATTAGAGATGGAATCTCAGTGTAGCATTCACTTATGTAATTATGTAATTATATAATAAATGGATACACTGCATACATATTATACTGTACATAGTACATTCTATAGTGGTTATAATTCAATTTACACCTGGAATTTTTCATATTATTAGCATATCCATGTATTAGTTTGACACATTTAAGGTATTTTGATATCTACATATCTTATAGCCATTACTGTATGCTGTAGATTATATTCATAAGAGTTGCAAAATTCTACTTATGAAGTAGCAATGAAATAATTTTATGGTTGGCGGTAACCACAACATGAGGAGCTATATTAAAGTCTCACAGTATTAGTAGTATGTGAACAACTGCTATAGAGGAAAGTGAACAATAAAAAATTTATGAATTGTAGAAAAAAAAAAAGAAAAAGAAAAGAAAAGCAATGAGTAGCACCAAAGTATTGTGGGGAAAAAAAGCACAGCATCTTACTCTTCACACTGGCACAACACAGTATCCCGTCCGGCTCAAAGATGTTTGCCCAAGTCAGCTTTATACACAAGTGTCTCAGATGAGTTTGTGGGAAACTACAGAAAACCAGTCCTGCTTCACAAGGCAACCGACACATTGCTCAAAAGATGAAATAGACATGAAAATTGGGAATGCAATATTACTGGAAGGATAAGCTGACTAACTCCCTGCCCGTACCCTCCCCCCACAGAATGACCAGCTTTTCCATCAGTGTGCACCTTCCCTTGAAGAAATATTCCATTCTAAGATTTCAGTTAACAAATGACTTTGACTGTAAATAGACATGTGCAAAACCTCACATGGAATACATATAAAGTTAGTAAGGATTCGTGCAGTGTTTACATACAGCTGAGCTTTAATTGGATAGTGCATGTTTCATTCACTCATCCTGGCAACCTGCTCCTGGGACGAAATAATGAGAAGGGTCACAGGTTGCATCTTATCTGGAATGGGAGTGATAGAAAATTGCGCTGAACTTTTGTTGCAGCTCTGAGGGCTGGGTGAGCACAAATATGCACAGTTAGTGTCAGAATGATTATGAAATCCAGATCCCGAGTCATGTGCCCTTTCTCCTGTCCCTGGTTCTGCTTCCATTTATGGCTAGACTATTCCATTAGTAAGTTTTATTAGCATTAGCTTTGTTTAATACTTATAGATTACTTTATTCTATTATTGTCAATTGTTTGAAAAAATGGATATTTAATAACTCACCGCTGTCCCTCCTTGCAATGCATAGGTCTTTTAAACAAAATGCTGCATTAACGCCATGACCCAGATCATCTATGACATAGCTAGAAGGCAGGAATAGTCTTCATGGGGCTTCTTTGGACCAGTCTCTTATGTCAAGCATTTTCATTCTAACAGTTTCTATCTGTGTTTATGCCAAATTATGACATGCGTAAGGAAAACATTACACTGCAGAATGATTTTCTGGAAAGATTCTGTATTTTCTTTCTAAATTAAATAAAGACATATCGTTATCCAATCATAAATCAAATTCTATTACCTAAACAATAAAAGTGTTTTTCCTTTATTGCAAAAATAGGAGAATCAGTCATATTGATTGGTTCGTGCCTGCAATCATAGCTTTTAAAAGGCTGAGGCAAGAGAGTTGTTAATTATTCAAGGCCATTCTGGACTCTGAAATAAGTAGTAGGCCAGCCTGTGCTATAATGTGAGAATCTGTCTCAAAAAAAGGAAAAGCATTATTTTTGTAGTAATAATACAAGGCAGAGTCACTAGGAGACAACAGTGGATTTCTGCTATATGGATGTGAGCTGTGTAGCATCTAATATATGCTATGTCCAGATCCCTTGCTCTAAGCTAAGTTTCTTAAACAAGCTATAGTCTCTGCATCAGATGCAATTTAATCACATAACAATCGGAGTATGGCTAAGTCTCTATGCACAAGTGATTCCTAGCAAGATGCTGAAGGCTTGCCAGAAACGAATACTACACAAAAGCAGATTTTCAGGTTTCTGATAGATGACTATAACTTGCCCTAACACAAGAGGAAGTATTGCTAGTGGCAGCCTAAGCAAGAGTTAATACTTGATCTGACAAAACCACCCAATCCAATGAGCATTTTAGTTTCAATATTTTTGTTTATTTGTTTTGTGTGAATATACTCACAGAGATGGCACCCAGGTCATCAGTCTTGGTGACTTCCATCCTTCCCTACCGATCCCTCTCCTGTGTGCCATACAGAAATAAAGGTTTTCCAAACTAGGCAAATAAATACAAAGTGCATATGGATGATTTTAAAGCAGAAGCAGCTGATGAGCTAGAACTATGGTATTCAATAATGGTGGCAACTAGACATGCGTAGTTATTTTAATTTAAATTAATTAACATAATGAAAGATGTTTAATAAAACTGTTCGATTTTCCCAATACAAATAGACACAATTTAAATGTTTAAAAGTCACTTAATAGATAGCAAAGGTTGTCAAAAATGTGTATTATTGTAGAACTATCTACATAGAATGCCAGAAGGTATGATTTGTATTCATTCCCATAATATGAGGGAATACTGTTTGCAGTGAGATCTCGATGATGGGATAGAGCAAGCCTGTGCTGGTCAGTTTTGCCATCTTGACACAAACGGGAGTCAGCTGAGACGAAAGAACTTCAGCTGAAGCCCCTGTATGATTAGCCTTTGGGGTATTTTCGGGATTAATACTGGTGTGGCAGGTATCCACACAATGATATTTTATGATATATTTAAATAAAACATCAGGTTGTATAAGAAAGCAAGCTGAGCAAACTTTGGAAAGCATGTCAGTAACCAGCACTCTCCATGATTTCTGTTTCAAGTTTCTGCCTCCTGATTCCTGTTTCAGTGTGTGTCTTGGCTTCCATCATGACAAACTAGTTGGGATGATAGTGTTATATGAAATAAACCCTTTCCTCTCCAAGTTATTTTTGGTCAGTATTTTTATCCCAGCTACTGAGACGCAAATGTGGTGCCACATCAATAACAGGGAGATGAGTCTTAGAAGCCTTGAAAAATAAAATCATTGAGTTTAAGAAAAAGCTTGAGACTGATTGAAAGGAAAAGCAAAGATGTTAAGAAGTAGATTGTGGTTAGCAAGCCCACAAAAGTGTTTGACATCTGTTCCAACAGTTGGAAGCTAGTGAAGGAATTAATGAGAGTGAATTTTAGAGATGAGAAGCTAGGAGCAAAAAGAAAAGGCCCAATGCAAGCGAGAAGATGGCTTTTGTTTGTTGGCTTTTTTGTTTTGTTTTTCGAGACAGGGTTTCTCTGTGTAGCCCTGGCTGTCCTGGAACTCATTCTGTAAACCAGGCTGGCCTTGAACTCAGAAATTCACCTGCCTCTGCCTCCCAAGTGCTGGGATTAAAGGCGTGAGCCACCACTGTCCAGCGAGAAGATGGCTTTAGACGGTAAGGGTGGAGTTGTAAGAAAGCGATGACTGTAGATACACCTTGGAGGTAGAACCTATCAGTCTTCAGAAAATGGGAGCAGAGCATGCAGGCATTGTAAGGGGTGGATCTGTGCTCGTTTACACTGAGAGATACCTTGGGTCAGGAAGCAACTTCAGGAGGACAATTCAGTTAATTTCAGAGCTATCAAGATCATCGCTAAACTCCCAAGGGCTGTTAAGTAGAGGTTTATGAACTTAACAAAAGATGTCACGATAGAAGATGTCTGTTTGGGCACCATCAACATGTGTTTGGGATTTAAACTCATGAAACAGATCCCTGTGGAAACAATGTAGAGCATCTGGGCCTGAGTCCAAAGTCAACATGGCATTTCCATGTTGAGAGCAATGGGAAAAGACAGAGAAAGAAAGTGGTGTCAAAGGATGCCCAAATGTTCAAGAGTATTCTCGGAGATGACAGGTGAGAAAACTGTTTCCATGGAAACCTTGATATAAGACCTTTGTAGTAACAGGCACCACTGATGGTGACAAGAGCAAGTAGAGACCCAACTTCACTGAGCTGAGGCAGGTAGGGACAAGTAAAACAATGAGGTGTTAATCTGCAGAAAACCCCATGTTCTCCTGAGGAAAGGATCATGGAACCAAAATGCAGAGAAATGTACATTACACCTGGTCAGTCAAAAAAAGGTTGTTCTTAATGTGAGAGCGATTAGGACATGTTGCTAGTCCTGGCCTCACATATAGACAGACATTAATGATGGAAATAAACATTTTCATAGTCAAAAGTGATTAGAAGTTGGGTAATAATGGAAACCTTAATTACACTAATATCCTTATGGACAGAAGAAAACAAATTTGATAGAATCTGACATATATTAGAAATAGCATTTTCGATTTAAAGCTTATATTTTCCTCCAGAGGTTGCTAAAGTAAAATCTTCCATTTTTTTCATTGTATTCTTCATTATCTTACAATACAAAATATCATCATCAATCCTCCTTGATTGATACCAAAATATCATGATCAATCCTCCAATACAAATTCTTTAGTATTTGGAGATTTTTTTTAAAAAATATATTCAGGCCTGGATCTCATCATGATACTATGCGCAGCTCTTAATTCCTGATTCCCTGCCTCGATTTCCCAAGTGCTAAGATTACATCCATGTACCACCATGTTTGGCAAAGGTATCTTTTAACATTAAGGCATGTTCTACCCTCTCTGTAGAATTATTAAATTCGCATCATGGTAAGAAGTTAGTTTTTGTTCTTTAAAATAAATTGTATTATTTTGTGGCTAGGAACATCAAATTGAATAAAAAAATTAGTACATACACATACAACAATGTATACTATAACTATGAATTAAATTAGCTAAAACTTTTGACACTCAAAGCCAAAAATAAATGGTCCCTATACAATAAAACGAAAAAAAAAAACCTGAAAAATGTCTATTATATGTAGTCTAATTGGAGATGTTACTAGGAATAGACAAATGAGTTTTATCCAAATTCAAAGTTATTCTTTCAAGTGAAATCCTTTGAAAGTCCAAAAACTTCCTTTCTTTTACTGACCCATAGAGATCACTGACCCAGTACATACCATAAAATCAGAACAATGTTGAAACACTGTTATTATTAGCATTAGGCCATGGAAAATCCTCTTGAAGGGACCAGCACCCTTTCAATCTCAAGTACTGGAAACACAAAGTATTTGTCCCTGAAAGCAGAAGTGGACCAGAGAATTTGGGGGGAAAGTCAGGAAAGCCTAACTTAAAATGTTTTCCTAATTACAGCTCAGCTAAAAGCTGACAATTTTTCTTTAATACTGCTTGCAATTTGGAATACAAGCAGTCATTCATGTAATATTTAAAACATTTCCAAATTATATTTATTACAATTTTACAGTAATCTACTTAAAAATACAAGTGCACCAATGCCATTATCCTAATCGCTTGTCTCTAAGCAAGCTGGTGCCATCTTATGCCTGAATTTACCCCTGTGGTACAGTGGGATTCAGGATTTCCTAAGCAACAGCAATGGGCCATTAACCATGGGTGGGGAGCACAGTGAGCTGAAGCCTTGAAGCTGAAGTCTGTCCTGTCATTTTCGTCAGAAATGGCTTACTGTCCCAGTGGACAGCCACACTTCCCTTTACCCTTCTGAGCAGATTTCTGGCCATTCAACATGCTTTGTCTTCTCAGTCTCCATGGCTGACTCCATCTCCATCTGCCCCTCCCGTTTCCCAGTTGTGTGTTGTTACATCATCATTAGCTCATTAGCATAGTTTCTTTGACAACTCTTTCAAATGCTACAGCTACAAACTTGGCCATGTCTGTCAGACCACTCTCTTATTACTTACTAAATCCTTTCATTTAAACTGCTTTATTGTATGTAGTATGGCTCTTAAAAGAAATTATCTTTCATATATTCTCATAAAGAAAAGCCAATATCTATTGCCATGAATGAAAAGTAATAATTAAATATAAAGAACTTTGATATTATGTCCACCGTACATAGTGTGTTTTGCAGAATAATCTAAGTTTGCAGAATAATCTAATCTCACACACACACACTCACACACACGCTTACTGACTCCGTTTAATATTGCTCTTATGTACATGTGTTTAGGGATGGCCATTTTGGATAGGATTACTTACTAGGGGATGCAACCCTAGAGAAGACTGGTTCTTTATCAGCATCCTTATGAGCATTTTCTCATCATTCTGTAAATTTCTGAATTGCAGGGTTGAAAATGGTACAGGTGTGTGTGTGTGTGTGTGTGTGTGTGTGTGTGTGTGTATAATAATTGTAAATGTAGAGATCATGAAATTGAGATGAGGTGAAGGCACACAGGAGGAGGAGCTAGGATGTGGTAAAAGGAATTGAAATGATGTAAATATAGTATTCATTTATGAAATTATAAAAAAGACTATTTTACCAAATTTTGTGATACAGTTGAGAAGAAGATGCTGTGAGTCAAGTGTGGAATGCAGTAGTCTTAAACTCTCATTACTGCAGTGTTGCAGATTCCATCCAGCAATTTACAAGGAAGATTGACTTCCTTAAATTTGCAGAAGTCATCATTCAACTCCTTTGCTTAAGTTACTGAAAAATCCCAAAGTATTTAGTTGATGAGTTTTGTTATTTTATTTAATTGAGTTCTTTGACCATTTCATACATATACAATGTTTTCTAATTTCCTCTCACCCTCCACCATTTTTTTTTTTTATCTCTCAACCTACCAAATTCCTCCCTATCAGTCCCTTTCAGATCCATGGCTTTTGGTATTAGTAGCAGGATTTAGTGTTGTAAATAACCTGCCACCAGGTGTGGTGGCCCAGTTCTATATAATTCAAGTAACTGAGACATGGAGGTAGGAAGATCAGGAGTTCAAGGGTCATCCTCAGCTACATAAGGAATTCTAGTCCAACCTGCACTATGTGAGAGCTGGGTTAACTCACCTCTTTCCTACAAAAGAGTTTCCTTCATGTTTTTTTCTGATTGTGGTAAAGATTTCTGCTTGAGATTTATTGTAGGGCTAAATCTAGAATAGACAGCAAATACTGTGGATAACAGATTCTCTTTTTTCCAACAAGCTTTCTGTAAATTTTTTATCTAAAATTCCCTTTAACTGCTATTGAATTTGCTGTTTATGAGTTATTTGGAAACTCATATTTATAAATTTCAGACATCTAAACTAACATTTATTTGTGTTCATGTTTGTGACATTTATATTGATGCTTGGACATCTATTTTCAAGTTTTTAGAAAACTGTTTCATCTCTTGAAAAAATGAATATAAATAATATTTAGTAATATTAGTGCTTAAATTAGAGGTAAAGTTTAGTTGTTGTTTCCTATATTCTGTAGTGAAAATATGAAAACCTTCTACCAGTTATTATCATATAGGTATATCAATAATAAGTTCCATGGTTATTAATTTGTCTGGATGCTCATAAAATCAAATTTACTATTAAATAATATCATTTTAGAGGTGACAACTAGTTTCTTAATATATAGTAAGAGGCAGAACTCAAAGTATACTCATCAACTTCTATATAGGTTTACATTCCCAAATATTTATAATATGATAGAATTATTAAGATATATATAATTAAAGTTTTAAAAAGTTATAAAATATATAATAATACCCTCATGACTTGTCTTTATCATCTATCACTACCAAATTTAAAGCCTACTAAATTTTGTGAAACCTACTAGAATAGTTGCAATATGAAGATAAGAATAACCATTTTAAAAGCTTTTCATACCTTAGTTTGTTCCCTATTTATAGTCTATAATCTGGAGTTGTTCAATACTGTTCAAAGAGTGTAAATCAGACCTGGCTTCTAAGTGTAAGTTCCATCATGAATCTAGAAACCCAGATGGTTTCTCAGTTACCTCAAATCATACTCATGGATACTTCTGCCCTCCCAGTTCAGCCTAAGAGCAGTGTTGAGAGGCCCTGATAGTTCTCTAGTTAATGTGGATCTTCCTGTAATGGATGCAAAGCCTTCACTTCACCATGGTTTCCATATGAGAAGACTGGCGGAGTATGGACATTACACACCTTCTATTATTCTTCCCCCCAAAATAGGTTTTCTTCTATTTGAAAATTTTTAAGTTTTAGGTTGTATTCATAATAGAAAACAAGGAACATAAATGTCTGAACATCCATGTGTTCATGTTTTTATCTATTGACCCATATATGTAAAATAACAAATTATATTCTATTTACCATTCATTGTATTCAGTAAATCCAATCCCATGTCTCAATAGAGTAGAACATGAATGGTGTCATTTTACATTGTTCTTCACTAAGTTAAATCTAATCATTCATTAAACTGAATATGTATTTCATATATTAAATATCCAAGAAAACATAGTCACTGAATCTGTACAATGTAAATGGAAAGGAAACAAAATTCTTTATAGGCTGCCTCAAAGGATAGTTGCTTGGTCAACAGGCATCTCTTGCTGTTTACTTTTCTTTGAACTCGCTTGCAAACTTTTATTTTAGAACAGATACAACCCCACAGACCGAAAAATAACAACAAAGAACGACTTGATTAAAATATTTTTCTGGTTAGTTGGACAATTTCTTTGAAGTCAAAGCATTAACTAATTCTTAGAGTATTTTTAACATTAATTTCTCAGGTATCTATATCTCTCTATGTAAACCTACTCCAATGTAGCCTAAATTCTTTGTTTTCCTTTTTGTTGAAAATATTTTCTTCTACAGTATAGTCTGCTTATGGTTTTCCTCTCCTTCTTATTCCAGATCCTCCCCATCTCCCCCACTCTTCCAACTCCAGATTTTCTTTCTCGCTCTTTTTAGAAAACAAACAGGAAAAACACGATAGTGAAACAAAATAAATAAACAAACAAACAAACAAAGCAGAGAAACACATTCATACCTACATCCTCCTCCAATATAAAAACAACAAATTGGAAACTATGATATAAACAAACAAACAAACAAAAAAGTAAGGTAGTAAATACCTAAGCAAAACAGTATGAGAGAAAAAGTCTCCAAAAATACCATTGAGTTTGTTTTGTGTTATAGCCTAAATTCTTAAAAGGGACTTTCTTTTAGAAGTTCATATCGTAGTATATGCTGTGTAGTCCAAAAGTGAAAGATATGAGTTAATATAAATTAATTTTGTCAATACTAAAATAATAATAAAAAGTAGTATTTCCCATTATGACAAGAAAGCCTAGAACTATGCTTTGATCTTGATGAGCCTTATTTTAATGTAAAAATACGTATGTGCATGTCTTATTTTTAAAGTTCCATATTTTGATTATGCTGTGTATGATTGTCTAGTAAGTCAACGTTATGTGACTTAAAAACTCAAAGGAGAACATTAAAAATCCAAGAGTTGTCACCTTAGGGACACAGGATAGATGCAAAGGGTTTTGATCCTCATTTGAGTTTACAACTCCCACATTCTTTTTTTTTTTTTTTTTTTTTTTCCCCTGAAGAAACTATGTAATCCAGATTGGCTTCTTAAAAATGATATAGCCCAAATACATTTCTAGGTGACTATGTAATCCAGATTGCCCTTGAACTCATGGCCATTTTTCTACCTCATACTGAGAAACACTGACTACAGACATGTCCCACCACACCTGGGCAATTCAAGTGTTCTGAGCCTGAGGAAAAAGCAAGCCCAAAGAACATTGTTACTCTTGTTCATTTCACCTTCCAAATTCTGGTAATAGGAATATTTGCATTTGTATCTACATTCGCTATTGTTGTCTCTTGTTACATATTCCTCTCTTCTTTAGTGCCCACAATTGGAGATGTACAGATACATGCAATGGAATAGAAGTGGTTGTTAGTGTGAGAACAAAAGACACAACTGCATCCCCAAATTCCTCCTTCTTGGTCTCCCCTAAACACTAATGCCCTACCATTTTCTTTTCCACTCAATAAACAGTAGAGAAAGTAAATGGAAAGCAAGAGAAATGTATAAAACAGTAAAAACAGTACTTTATTTGAAAGCAGCGTGTAAAAATGGAGACCTAAGCCTTCCAATGTGACAGATTGGTGTTGATAGGACATAAAAAGAATGAAGGCAGATGGCCTAATGTGATGACCCTTTGTTTGAGATAACAAAGAGCCTGAAAGGGAAGAAGAATATAGTCCAGAGTGGTGAGGTGAGGAGCTGAAGAGCAAAGAGCAGGAAGTCTGACACTACAGATAGGGGTCAAATGTCCAGAGGAAACCTGTAAGATAAGGAGACACCAATCAACGAATCTCCAAGTGGAGAAAGAAGTAAGTGGACAGTTCTCAGCATGGGCCTAATAGGTTACTGTTCTCACATACAGAGTGTTGGTGGGAGGCTGTCACTGTGGCTCAGTTAATTTGCAAACACACAACGAAATTGTCTTGGCATAACAGAACAAAGCTGACTTAATCAAACAAACAAACAAAAAATTTCCCCAATAGCCTGACTGCCTTACCATCTAGATTTTAAACTTTGTGTGTGCATGTTTTTTTTAAAAGCCTTCTTAGTTTTGAAAACTTCTTAAGGTAGCATTTTAAAAAAAATCATTGTATGTTTAACAGTTAAAAATAAATAAAATTATAATATGGGTAATATCTTTGTGTGGTAGATGAATCTTATTTGTATCAATAGATTAAACATTAATATCACTTAAGTGAGTGTAATGAATTTTAAAATAATTTATTCTGATCATTTTATAACACTGATAACCTAAGATATACAAATAAAAATTATTGACTCCACTTAGAAATGTTCTCTAGAGAGGTTAGATACTTTGAATGTTTTCATAGCTGTCTTTCTTTAAATCATACTCATTGTGTGCTTAGATCACACAATTTTTCTTTAGAAAGAAAAATAATAAGAGAAAAGAGTTCCTTTTGTTTTAAAATTAAACAGAGTTCATTCTAAATAAACAGGAAATTAGATTCATTGTTTTGGCTTTGCAGGAACATCTATCCACATTCTGACTGACATTTTTAACATGCTTCAAATTCATTATTAAGTACTTTACTGAATAATCTCCATGTAGTTATTGCTGGACTTCCTATACTAATCCTATCACTGAATAACTATGTCTCTATTCTTTTGTCTTTGGTACTAAGAATCAGAAGCCATTAATCGCAACAGTCAATGAAAATTGACAGAGGACTTTAGTCAAGTTGGTGAATTTCTGATAAAGTTATAGAGAAACTTTACATCATAAATCAAAGCAGGAAGAGGCCTTTGTTAAAGTTTCACCCTGTCGTCTTCGTAATAAATGTTTCTTTGAACTTCTGCTGCAGAGCGAGAAGAACCAGGGGAAAGCGCTGACTAACTTTAAAACACATCAAAGCGCTAGAGGCTAGAAGGATGTTTTTATCAGCTGGGAGACATCTTTTAGTGTAGACACCCGTTTATCTCTTAATACCAGAAAGCTGCTCTGGTTACTACAAGGACTCAGAATCGGAAGAGCTACACAGGGCAAAATTTTTCTGTTTTGGTATTTTTCAACTTTGATTATGAAGTCATCTTTGTTCTGAAAATTAATTTTATATTATGGGAAAAAAGTTACAAATACAAGCTCTAGAAAAAGCCTGACTAGTACAAAAAAAAGGAGAGAGAGAGAGAGAGAGAGAGAGAGAGAGAGAGAGAGAGAGAGAAGAGAAGAGAAGAGAAGAGAAGAGAAGAGAAGAGAAGAGAAGAGAAGAGAAGAGAAGAGAAGAGAAGGAAGGGAGAAAGAGAAAAAAGGAAGGAAGGAAGGAAGGAAGGAAGGAAGGAAGGAAGGAAGGAAGGAAGGAAAACAGAACTAATGCCATCTCTCACAGAAGTCACTATTACTTTGGATCACCTTCCTCCTTTTTAGTTTATATTTAAAGTTTACCTTATGAGCAATTACTGAAATCATTAATGCTATTTACTATACTTTTCTCAATTTTGTGACTATGAGTCACAAAGCCCTGATCATATGTTGGAACAACTTGTTCAACACAAAGGCTTGGTTGAATGGACACTTAGATTGTCTCACTTTGTCACCAGCCTTCTTAAAGATCTCGACATTACTTCATAAGTAATTCTATTAGCCACCTACTATTTATTTTCCAATGGTCTTTGGCACCTAGAGTAATACTCCTGGTTTAAAATAACTTGTGCTGAACAAATTTCAAGAACTCTTAATGATTTCAGTAGGTTATCCTGTCTTTTTCAGATTGACCTACTTCCTTCTATCTCTTCTTCCTAATGGTAGCGTGGCTTCCTCTCCGTAGCATTGCCTCTCCACAATTGTGTTGGCTGTCGTGTTGCACAGGCCTTGATCATCTAGGTTTTAACCTTTTGCTAATGTTAAAACCTAGATGAGTAAGTTGACAAAGCGTATCTAATTGTAAACTCAACTGTAATTTCCGGGGCCTAAATCTTACTCGTCATAATGATTATCCTCTACAACTCTGCTCAGTTCAATTGACTACAGTTTTACTTAAGATTCAACAATAGCTTTCCTTAGGTATTTATTAACTTCATTATATTTCAGTACCACAGCCACAAGATATTTTTACATTAGTTGAGATGACCAAGAGAGCATGGATTTACCAGTTTTAGAAGCTTTAATAATATGTATGAGCAAAATCCCAAGATAATTCTGTCATTGGAAAAGATTAAAAAAAAAAACCTCTTTGCTTTGGTGCAGTCATGAGGCCGTTACTGCATCTGTGACAGTTGTTTTCTTGTTTGGGTCAAGTGTCAAGGAATGCAGTAGGGGAGAAAATTAGAGGGTCACCTTGATTATTTTTGCAAATGTCCACCCTGCTTAGCTCACTCCCCAGGAAACTGGTTATTAAGCACTTGTGATTTTTGTTTTGTTTTTCTATATTACTTCTTTGCTCCAGAGTTCAGACTGGAAAAACCATAACTCAAATGAAAATCTTCAGAAATAAGTAAAACAGTATTTGTGCCACGTAAATATCATCATGGATCCACACGCTGCTTTGGAGGTGTCATGGCACTTAATTGTTGGCAGAGTTCTAAGTCCTCTTTTTATCTAAGATTATGGTTGAAAGGCTCAGATTTATCAAGATCACATAATCCACAAAAGTCACAGAGACAATGCATGGGGATAGCAAGATTTAACGCAAACCAGTTGGAAACTTTCAAAGCCAACATTCATTTGCTCAGTAGAGTCTTCCTCAACTACTTAACTCAGGAGGAAGTCGTCTGCCACCTTTCCCTAGAGCCAGAGTGCCTGGGGAGACAAAGTTTCCACTTTGGTTAGAACAAATGATGGAATCTGGAAGTCTGTGCTATTTTTAGCTTATTAAATATTTTGAACTAATTATTTTTAATGTTTTTGAATCAAAATAAAGAAAAGAAATTTAAATTGAACATGCCTAATGTGAAGAGCAGAAACAAAAAGTACTGCAAAATCTGAAGTCTCAGATGCTAATATAATACCAGAAATAGAGAACTTCACACTTGATTTCAAGTAACAGGATTCTATCAGAGCATTGGCATACCAAAAATAGTATATAAAATAACCTTTAGACAATGTATATGAGAAATACTGAAGCATAAAGTATGTTTATATACATTATACAAATATACATATATACATACATACATATGTATAAATGTGTATATGTATCTATATGTACTCATATATATGTATGCACACAAATAATATATGTGTACACATACATTTCATATATATATATATATATATATATATATATATATACAGAGAGAGAGAGAGAGAGAGAGAGAGGAAATTAAATGTTTAAATTAACACAAATATCAAATGAAAGGTATAAGACATAAGGAACTTGGCTGGGCGATGGTGGCGCATGCCTTTAATCCCAGCACTTGGGAGGCAGAGGCAGGAGATTTCTGAGTTTGAGGCCAGCCTGGTCTATAGAGTGAGTTTCAGGACAGCCAGGGCTATACAGAGAAACCCTGTCTTGAAAAACAAACAAACAAACAAACAAACAAAACAACAAAGCTTAAGGAACTCAATCAGTACCAATGGGATCACAGCTTTCTGAGGACATTAATGAAATGCTGATAAAATTGATTGCAAAACTGTTGGAAAGCATATGGGTACAGTAACATGAAAATATAAGTCTTCTACAAATGTATCCAATATGCACATAGAAATAATTCACATTTTATTATTGTGTTTGCATCTTCTAATCAGTAAGATATGAAGTCATAGACTTGTTCTTGGTTTTTTTAGTTTCTAATAAAGCAGCAGTCACAAATTACATTCTGATGTTTACATATTCAGGAGTATAAATAATTATATAGATTATTATATGAGTGTGCTCATTAAATAGCATTGTTTGCCAAGTTAGTTTACAAAATAGTTTTCTTAATAATATATTTTTTAACAACATACATGGTTAATAGGGAAAATAGTAAATTAAAGCCAGACAAGTAAACATATATAACACAGATTAGTGTAGTGTCAGATAACTTACTTTTCATAATTGGTTTATTGTAGTAAAAAATAATAACATAACTTAAAATAATATCCTAACTATACAGAACTTACTTGATCCCCATGAACAATGTTCTAGTCAAGTCAATGAACACTTTAGAATGATGTAATTATATTTGGCATGCAGTTTGGTGATCATCCAATTCCCAGGAAGACTTAAATGTAAATTTTTTTTACCTTCCTTAAACTATCCTTATTAAAAGGATGTTTTATAAATGTAACTCTCAGATTGGTGCTAAGTAGGACACTGGGTATGAACGGGACTAAAATCGCAACTAAATTTGAATTGTAATTTGATAGAAAGTCTAAAGGGCTTTTACAATCTACAAGGACTTTCAGAAACAGAGAGTAGTCATTGTCCTGTGTTGTTCAGACAAAATGTCTGGTCATTGGTGATCACTAAATCATCTGGAAGTGTGGGATGCAGAAATTGGGACTTTATTTCAGGTGATCTGTGAAGATGTTTGAGAGAAACTACACAACCAAACTCATGAACAATGTAAGCCTTATGTGGTTTCACCCACTAGAGGGCAGTGGGACATATGTACCACCGAGTACTACCTTAATTTCCAAAGTAGGGTTAAAAGTTCTTGTAAAATCACCTCTTGTTGCCAAAGGGAGTAAGCATAATTCCTTGAAAAGAGAAACAACAAAGTCATACTAGGTTAGCATAGGGGAATTCAACACGTGAGGTTATTGAACTATGCAGCACACGGCACTAGCCGGATAAAATCAGATGCCAAATCCTAAATTGTAATGTTGGCTCTTGTTCCTAGATCTCAGAACTATAAAGCTGAGAAAAACTTTGATACTCACCTCTGGGGCAACCTTCTCATTTTACAGTTGAGAAAGCAGACCATGAGAAGTTAACCAACTTTTCCAAAACTAGAGTTTTACAGTTTGCGAAGACAAGGCTGAAACTATTGTCAGTTGGGTTCCAATCACAAGAAAGAAGAAGTATTTAAAAATATGCTGAGCTTTTCTTTGTATTATCCCATTGGTAAAACATGGTTTACACAGACAATGGATACATGCCATGGGCATAATTCCAGAAGGTGTTTTGAAGGGTGTAAAACTACAAATGAATGTGCAGGATTTTTTCTTTTTTTTTTTTCCTTTCTTTCTTCTTTTCTTCCTTCCTTCCTTTATCTTTCTTTCCTTTTTCTTCATTATTTATATTTATCTGCACCTACATTCAGAACACAGCTTGGATGTTTCCAGATCAAGCCCAAAAGTGTCTACTTGTAAACATTAACCAATCACTAAGTATTGGGTAACCATAACATGGCACTCATTTGCATTCCTTTTAGCATGATGCTTGGGTGACTGTGACTCTTGGTGGTCTTTGGTTCTGTGTAGCTTGGCTAGTAACCACTTCTGAGTTCCACATGAGTTTTGTAAGCAAGTTGGGGTCAATAACATTGTTTCAGACATACAGACATAAAAGGTGTTGAGAATTAGGCTAAGAGATGTTCATTCATCTGAGAAACTGACAAAGCTTCACATTTAAAAGAACCCTAATTGCACATATAACACCCTTATCTCAATGTAGGTGTCTTCAAAGTGACCTTTAAAAAGACTGTTTTGTTTTTTTTTTTTAATGTCAGTAGTTTTTAGAAAAAATAAATAAATGAACAAAAAATGGAAATTGCTTGAGAAAAAAAAATTCTGGGTTGAAAGCACACAGACCCACATTTTAATGTCTTCTTCCTCTCTTTTGTTTATTTGTTTTTATTTTTATTTTACCAAGGCAACTTTTTAATGAATGTGTAAATTATGTAAGATGTATAGGCATAGTCACTTGGGTGTTAGTAGATATTTTACAAACATTTTCTAAGGATCTAGATTTTTTGAGTAATGCTCCAAAATGAAAACTGTGGTGGAGAAAAGTACTTCCAGAATGATCCTAGCAACAGATCAACTCTTCAAACATGTATCTAAAAACCCAAAGGTCTATCTGGTCTACCTGAATTCCTATTCTCACAAAGGGATGATGAGGTCTGACCAAAACGTAAATTCAGCTTGCAGATACATCTTTAAGTTGTTTTTTGAATTTAAAACAAACAACAACACACACTTACCTTTTGTCCATTTCTCCTTCCATCATTTGAACATTTGACTGAAGTTACAATGACATAATTTGACCAAGAAGCAGTTATACAATGTGTTTCCTCTCAAGCTCACTTTCAATTATCAACATCAGGAATGTAAAATCTAATCACTATCCTGGATTGGAGACTAAAGAAAACAGCCAAATAAGGATTCAAACTAATAAAAATCTTTACCAAAAAAAAAAAAAAAAATGAAAACTGTTTAAGCAGTTGAGTTAATAATTGCTAATATGAAATTTTAACAGCTTACAAAATTTTAGCAGTTAAATTATTATTTAAATATTTTCCCAAGAGTAAGATAAGATTTTATACCATTATAAGGACTATATATTTCTCTTAGTAAAAGTACAATAACCTTGAAGCACAGTATCATTCACTGTGTGTTGCTTGCCGAATTCACAGAAGTATATATGCAGATACTTCAGAAAAACAAATCATTTAGGCTGATTCTACAAGTTTCATCTAAGAGTTTCTTTTCTCTGACCCTCTTGTAATAAAGGAATGTGTCTTGCAATCACTACCAGTAATGTTAGGGGCACATTTGTGTTTATATTTCAAATATGCTTTTCATTTTCTGAAACAGAGGCAAATTCCTTGTGATATCTTAATGTTTAAAGGTAGTTAATGCCAAAAGGCTTGGACCTGTTCTAAAACTGAATATTTCCCAGATGTTCAGTAGGGTTGAAGGTGGAATAGCGAACAAAACCCAATTTCCTACCCATGTTAAATTTACTTAGATGAATTTTAAGTAAGGATTAATTAAACAGTTGGACCTAGGAATAGCTGAAGCCACAGAGATAAAAGGAGGAAGCTGTCTCAGTTGTAATGTAAGACCACTGATGAAAAAGACAAGCACCGCCTGTCAGTGTCTCCTAATACCTTGTTTATATCACTCCTCTAAGTAACTAGATTTTGAAAATGGAACCCTTTTAGAAATTTTGAAAGGTTATTTACTGACATATTAAACAATTTGAGATCGGCAACAACTACCAGATGAAGGGTGAAGTAGTAAAACTACATTTAAAATAAGTAAGTCATAGATGAGTTCATACATATAAAAGGCCAGCTTATGAAACACAAGAGGAAACTAGCAATGTGGCTTATTATAGACAAGCACTGAGAACCCTGTCTCAGTGGGAAGCCACAGTGGCTATTGGAGGAAAAGAAATTGTGCCAACTCACAGATTTAGTAGCTCTAAAGATGAATTGGAGCTAGACTCTTCTGTCTAACAATCCTTAAGGCTCCGGAACTTTCACCTGGCATGCCACTAAAAACAGCTGTTTTGTATTGGAGACTGGTAAATTTTACTGAACCACTTAAGTCTAATCTATAAATTTTAAATCAGATGTTGCTGGTGTTGCAAGCGTATTCATTTGGTGATATTTTCATTTAGATTATCATGTGACTATGGGTTCTGGTTGAGGTAAAAAAAAAAATGGTGCAAATTAAAAGGCTAGCATCAAACATGTCAACCAAACTTGAGATAAATCTACCTCGACAGATATAATAAAGAAACTAGACTGTACAAAGCTAAGAGGGGCCAAAGACTTGCATCATTTTACTAACAGAAGGTCAAAGTCTACATCCATAAATCTTCAAATGTGTCAACCAATTATTTTAGATAGGAATCTATTTGAATAAGTTTTCTTATGGGCACCCTATTCTTCAATTTAAAAATATTCTATGTACACAGGTAAGGTTGTCACTAAGGGTCATGTTCTCACAGGTAGGAGTATAATAAGGTCTAAGGGAAATATATAAAATCTTTCTGGGACAGTTATCTTGTTAGCAAATAACTGATTTTATATTTTACTCCTATACCAGCAGATTTTGCTAACATGAGTTTTGGTGTCAGTATATCTCTCCTTTTCCGGTGTGGGTGGCTTATGTAGTAGTCAGCTAGCAGAGAGAAATGAAAAGGAAAAACTATCAGATTTCACAAGCAGGACACTCTCCATTCCCTACGGAGGTCACTATTTTTCAGGATAGTTGAAGTGAAAGCAAATCTAATAGTATAGCATATGGAATCCTTGAAGACTGAGTTGGAAGACGTCTAAGGAAATGTCTCTCAAGCTCTCTTTCTGCAAATCAAGTCTGTGTAGCTGGACAAGACATGTTGCAGAAGCCTGGGCAATTAGATCACAGAGCCCAGAACCACAAATGTAAGCATTAGCAGCTGTCCTTGTGGACTGGCAAGTTGGAGAAACAATAAAGACAGGAGATGGCAATAATGAAGAAGAGAGGTGTTAACCGGCTGTTCTTCCTCAGTCTTTTAAGTCTACCTAAAGGAAAGATGTTGTCATCTTCTTCAGGGTTAGAGTGTTGAATGACTGTGAAGGCAAAGAGGGATGAGAAGGCTGTTTGTTCACTGGAGGAAGAAAGATGAGATCTGCCACCATGTCAGAGAGCTGTTAAGCACTCAAGAAGAAAACACTCATCTGGGTTTTAGGGTCAACAAACAATTGTTTATATTTGGATATTTGCAGCAGACCTCCTTACCTTCACCTCCCTGGCCAAGCTTCTCAGACAAAGAACACCAGGGCTAGGGCTGGATGCTGGCTTTTTATGCTTAGATGACCTCTTTCAGTATTCTCTTTTTATAAAGGTTCCCAGGACTCTGCACTATGGCCACGAAAGAGAAAGAGAAGTAAGTAGTCCTTGGTGCTTGTGAGTGAAACAAGTGGATTTAGTAAGAAAACCCTGAGTACAGAAATTCTCATTTAGATTTGCAGTTCTTTTTATCTTTTATTTCCCTAGAGTATGAAGTAGACAGTGGCTTTTTTGTTTCCCACAAGGGTCTTAAGCACTAAACATCAAAGAGTGTCAATGAGGTTGTCTTAGGATTTCTCTTCGATGTGAGTCTTTTCAATGTACTAGCGTGTTGCTTTTGAGTAAAATACACATATATAAAATCACGTGAGGAATTCCTGCGTAGACCTGAGACTGCTGAGCATCGAAGACAATTGCAATTCTTCTGGTTTTAGCATCATTAAGTTTCGTGCTTAGAGTTTCAGGCAATTAGAGAAGGAAAAGCTTCCGGGTTTTTTTTTTTTTTTTTACATAGTATCACCTTGGAACTTCAGAATTAAACTGTGGAGGACAGAAACCAGGAGCTCAGACGTCTTTCTTCTCTCTAAAGGAATATGAGTTTGATAAACATATATTTCAAATGAGCATTTTTCAGATTAATGAAGTTCTCCCAAGACTATATTTGGGTATCTTCCATGACACTGCCCTGCTAGGCCAGCATGAAGTAAGGATGACAGATGAGGCCAATAAGAAGAGGTAGAGTGCCGTCCTTTCAGCAAACCATGAGCAACTTGCCTCTCCTCCTACCTCCACTCTAGCTGTCTATACTTTCTTCATCCCTGCTCTCGCCTCAGCTGTGTGGCCAAAGGTCAGAGATGCGAAACAGCTTGAAACTGACATACCAAAAATTTTCCCACATTGGTACATGCCTAGCTTATGCCTAATAGGAAGACATTTGGTTACACAATAGTTAGAATCAAACCATAACATTGTTCAATTGATTGTTCCTTCTGTTGCTATTATCATCCATGCTTTATTTTATTTTTGATTTTTAGAGGGAAACTCTAGTTTTAAGTGATTGTTTTGGGTTAGTTTTTTTTTTTAATTTGAGTTTGAAGTTGTTTCCTGGTTGTTTTTCTGTGTAAGACAGATGTTCATGTATCTATTCATCTACCTGTCTATCCATTCGTTGAGTAACAACATCTGTGAAAATCATGTCATACCACTGTGCTAAATTTTGGCTTATTTTCATAAAATTTGAAAACTACACACATATATCTCCTTCTAACATTTAGATAAGGACCCTAACTTTACATCTGTGGAAATATCATTTGTAAGCTCCTTAGGTGAAAACAAACCTACTTTGACTCTTATCCAAGAACAACCCTCACTGGGATACTTAGGTGTTTGTACTAAATTAAGGAGGTTCCAACCAGTTTTATTCTGATCTATAATTAGCAAGAGAAGTGGAAACAACTGAAAAAGAAATTGAGCATTTACTGGGCTGTTGGTGCCTGCTAGTTTTTATTTTATGATTATTTTCAAGATTATAGTACAATTGCAACTTCCTCTCTTCCCTTTCCTTCCTCCAAACTCTCACTCTTACCTCCTCTCGCTGAATGTGTAATTGCCCCACAATGCTTCAGCCAGTCAAGACTGAGCAAATCGACCCCAAATCCTCACTGTACTATACTACGTACATTATATAATAGTTTTTCTGAAGATGGAGACATTTAGATCTTTACAGCCAACTGTAAATTGAAGCGCTTTTTATGATATAATATTGTAGTTCTTTACATGTATACCTGTGTGCACATAAATGCTAATTGAACCCAGGACTTTGCACATTCTAGGCCGATGCTCGGCCATGAAGCTAGAGCCCAAGCCAGTGCTGATGGTTATTAAACACATAGCTGAGTTAGATGTACCTAAATAAAACTTAAGACAATTTTAGCTTGTATATTTTTCTAATTGTTTTTAAGTTTTAACACTCTTGGATAAAATACAAATGAACTAAAATCAAGTGTTTAAATATAGAGAGAGATTAAAAAAACACAATTGGAGTAAGTCCAATGATCATTTGTTCAGTGTCTCTTTTGTTCTGATTAATTTTAGGAATTGATTTCTTGTTAATCTCTTTTGTCCTCTGATTCCTTATCATACAGATACTTTACGTGTATGAGAACTAGAACTAAAATATATTAAAATTGGGAGCTAGATGTTCTAAATACTATTAAATGTTGCTCTCAACTCATTTTACTTATAATGTTCAAACTGCACTCCCCCTTTCTTGCGTGTGTTGTGCATGCACATACCATTTCTTTAAATTACAATATTGCGGATCATTGTGCTGTAAACATAGCATTTGTACAAGTGTGTTTATTCCGTTTATTAACTTTTTTGCATGTTGAATTCCTTCCTAAACACTCCTGCTGATTATTT
Source organism: Arvicanthis niloticus (assembly GCF_011762505.2). Lineage (NCBI taxonomy): Eukaryota > Metazoa > Chordata > Mammalia > Rodentia > Muridae > Arvicanthis > Arvicanthis niloticus. Next base: position 35,953,333 of record NC_047676.1, on the reverse strand, counting down.
GTACCCAACATGTCATAAACCTGGTCCCTTATCCATCAGTTTCCATTTGAAATCTTGGGTTGTTCTAAAAGGGCAGCTTTGTTTCTTGAGAACAAACAGATTTCAACCAATGTCAGCATTGGTTTTCTGATAAAATGTTATACTAAGGCAATTTATTTTCTTTGTCCACATGAGCTCATAATGCGTCAGGTAGAATTCACTCTTTCTAAGAATTTCTTTACAGACTGTTAACCCAGGATTTAATGGCAACAACAAAAGTGTGTTCAGTTGAGACCTTGACACTTTCACCTAACACCCTAACACTCTATATCCCATATACAATTACTGAACGGAGTCATAAATTTGTACTCTGGTACCTAGTCTTCTTGAAGAAGGAGCAGTCCTACTTCTTCCTGTGTGATTAAAGGAACAGGGTTTATTCTTAGAGCTTTTCCCAGCCCAGCACTACTGTCTTGCTCTGTCTAGACTAGAATGTCTGGTTCATA